>NW_014627835.1:0-239 GCF_000485595.1 Priapulus caudatus | reverse complement strand
CTCATCCTCCTCTTTCTCATCTCCCCTCCCCTCCTCCTCCTCCTCCTTCCCCTCATCCTCCTCCACCATCTCTTCCTCCTCCTCCTCCTCCTCCTCCTCCTCCACCTCCTCCTCTTCCTCCTCCTTCTCCTCCTCTACCTCCTCCCCTTCCTCCTCCTCCTCCACCACCTCCTCCTCATCCTCCCCCTCCTCCTCCACCACCCCTCCTCCTTCCCCGCTTCCTACTCCTCTTATTCCTC
>NW_014627834.1:0-239 GCF_000485595.1 Priapulus caudatus | reverse complement strand
GTGTGTGTGTGTGTGTGTTTGTGTGTGTGGTGTTTGTGTGTGTGTGTGCGTGCATGTGCGTGTGTGTGTGTGTGTGTGCGTGTGCGTGTGTGCGTGTATGTGTACATGTGTGCACTCGTGCGTGCGTGCATCTTTCCAGTATGTGTTGTTTATTTAACTGTCTGTGTGAATGCTTATGCGTGTGTTCTTGCCAGGGAAAAAAAAAAATTTATTTTTTGGGGGCTACTTTTCAAGCTTGC
>NW_014627833.1:0-239 GCF_000485595.1 Priapulus caudatus | reverse complement strand
GAACTGATCCGGAAGCCAGGGTTCATTAACCGCTGAAAACGATCGGTAACCACACCCTGCTCAATAAGAACCGCCCCGATCTCAATAGCGCGATCACCCTGCCCCGGAGACAGCCCGGAGGTTTCAAAATCGAGTACTACTACGGTATTGGCACTATTTTTTGGCGAATTTCCTAGCTGGTAGTTGTTGTTCATATTTCAACCGCAAAGATAAAAGCAACTATTATAGCAATTTAAATT
>NW_014627832.1:0-239 GCF_000485595.1 Priapulus caudatus | reverse complement strand
GCTACGTACATGCACGCACGTACAGCGAAGTACAGGCGACGTACAGCTACGTACACGCACGCACGTACAGCTACGTACAGGCACGTACAGCTACGTACATGCACGCACGTACAGCTACGTACAGGCGCGTACAGCTACGTACATGCACGTACAGCTACGTACACGCACGCACGTACAGCTACGTACAGGCACGTACAGCTACGTACATGCATGCGCGTACAGCTACGTACATGCACGCA
>NW_014627831.1:0-239 GCF_000485595.1 Priapulus caudatus | reverse complement strand
ATGTGCAAAATCACCCCTTACTTAACGATCCACTATTCAAACGCTTTTTTAAAGGTTTTGAGAATATGCCTCAGCGTAAAGAGTAAAAAGTTTAGGTTCAGGTGTCATTATAGATGCGGATGCGGGTTACATTGTAACTAACCATCATGTGATTGATGGTGCGGATGAAATTGCCGTTACCTTGCATGATGGTCAGCAGTTGGAAGCCAAAATTGTTGGTTCCGATCCTGAAGCGGATG
>NW_014627830.1:0-239 GCF_000485595.1 Priapulus caudatus | reverse complement strand
GAGAGAGAGAAAGAAAGAAAGAGAGAGGGACAGAGAGACAAAGAAAGAGAGAGAGAGAGAGAAGAGAGAGAGAAGAGAGAGAGAGAGATAGAAAGATAGAGAGAAACAAAGAGAGAGAGAGAGAGAGAGAACAAGAGAGAGAGAGAGAGAGAGAGAGAAGAGCGAGAGAGAGCGAGAGACGCGGAGAGGTATAGAGAGAGAGAGAGAGAGAGAGAGAGAGAGAGAGAGAGAGAGAGATA
>NW_014627829.1:0-239 GCF_000485595.1 Priapulus caudatus | reverse complement strand
CGTGCGTGTGTGAATGTGCACGTGCATGCGTGTGTGCATGTACACGTGCATGCGTGCGTGCGTGTGCACGTACACGTGCATGCGTGCGTACGTACACGGGCGAGAGTGCGTTCGTGCGTGCGCACGTACACGTGCATGCGTGCGTGTGCACGTACAAGTTCGTGCGTGTGCACGTACACGGCTAACTACGAACTCGTTTATAACGAAAACAATGCCAAGCTATGATAAAAGAAGTGTCA
>NW_014627828.1:0-239 GCF_000485595.1 Priapulus caudatus | reverse complement strand
GAGCAAATGAAGGCCAAGGTTAAAAAAGCCATGATGTATCCGATTATGGTGGTGCTCGCTGCGATAGTGGTTTCAACCATTATGCTGGTGTGGGTTATTCCCCAGTTTAAAGACATATTCCAAGGCTTTGGTGCCGATTTACCAGCATTTACACAAATGCTGGTAGATATGTCTGACTGGTTGCAATCTTCTTGGTGGCAACCTCTGATTGTGATTATTTTGATTGGCTTAGCCTTTAC
>NW_014627827.1:0-239 GCF_000485595.1 Priapulus caudatus | reverse complement strand
TACCTGTATTGGGAAGAAATATTCGTGAAGTTGAAAATATTCCTGAACTGGAAGGAATATTCGGGAAGTTGAAGAATATTACTGAACTGGGAAAAAATATTCCTGTATTGGGAAGAAATATTCTTGAAGTTAAGAAATATTCCTGAACTGGAAGTAATATTCATGAACTGGAAGGAATATTCGTGAAGTTGAAAATATTCCTGAACTGGAAGGAATATTCGTGAAGTTGAAGAATATTA
>NW_014627826.1:0-239 GCF_000485595.1 Priapulus caudatus | reverse complement strand
TAAATAATTGTGTGTCTTTGTTATGTTGGACTAGGAAGTAATCTAGGAGACTCTATTGCTTTTTTAAATAGTGCGATTGAGTCTTTGCGATCGCACTCACATATCAATAAACTCCGGGTGTCGCGTGTTTATTCGAGTAAGCCCCACGGTCCTCAAGAGCAGCCTGATTATATTAATGCAGTGGCTGAGTTTCTAACTGACTTAGCACCGCATGATTTGCTCGCTATCTTGCAAGAAAT
>NW_014627825.1:0-239 GCF_000485595.1 Priapulus caudatus | reverse complement strand
CATCATCATCATCATCATCATCATCATCATCATCATTATCATCATCGTCATTATTATTATTATTATTATTATTATTATTATTATTATAAGTTACATTACTTATTTATTTTAGCGGTCTAACACTCAGGTGGTCGTTGTTTTGCTTGCGGTCAGCAAAAATCGTGGAGGGAAGAGCGAGTAGATAGATAACGTGAAGTATTTTCCGTTGATTTTACTTCTTGCGTAATCTAATCGCATCT
>NW_014627824.1:0-239 GCF_000485595.1 Priapulus caudatus | reverse complement strand
CCCTCCTCCCTCCTCTCTGCTACCTTCGCCAATTTTAAGTTGAGAGGAGGTCGCGTAGATAAAGAAAATCGAAACCAGAAGTGAAAAGGTGCTTCCGTTCGGCAGATAGAGCCTTTTGAATTTTTTCGGTACCAACATTTAGGGTAAAAACTAACTTTGGCTACAAAAAATGGTTAGAGATGAAATTTGGTGGGACGGTGGGGGGCCACGTGAAAAATCTACCCTACAAATATCTAGTC
>NW_014627823.1:0-239 GCF_000485595.1 Priapulus caudatus | reverse complement strand
TTTTTATTTTTAATGTCTTTTATCTTTTGATTTCTAATTATTTTTTAATGTTTGGGATGGGATGGGATGGCATGGCATGAGATGGCATGGCATGGCATGGCATGGCATGGCATGGGATGGCATGGGATGCGATGAGTTGGGATGGCATGGGATGCGATGAGATGGGATGGCATGAGATATGGAATGGGATGGGATGGGATGCGGTGCGATGGGATGGCATGGCATGGAATGGGATGGTT
>NW_014627822.1:0-239 GCF_000485595.1 Priapulus caudatus | reverse complement strand
TCCATTAATGCCGTCAAATCATCACCAGTATTCCCTGCACATATGACGAATAATCGAGGTCTAGCGTTCTCACCGAGATAATCTGATGTGAGGTTGTCAATTTCACTAGACCAAGCAGAAGGTCGCCCACGATCACGCCCATCCGTTGAGCTTAAAGACATTGAAAAAAGACGTTGGCGCTCTGATTGAGAAATTTCAGGCAACGAAACTCCACTTGCAGTAACTACACCTAAGTGCTT
>NW_014627821.1:0-239 GCF_000485595.1 Priapulus caudatus | reverse complement strand
GTGGTGGTGTGTGTGTGTGTGTGTGTGTGTGTGTGTGTGTGTGTGTGCATGCGTGCGTGCGTGCGTGCGCGCACAAAACCTGTTAGCGGTTTACGTCTCGCAGCCGCCAACACGCCTCTGGCTGAGCAGCGGGATCGTGACTTGGGGGCTTTAGCAGCCGACATTACGGAAACACGCGCGATAAACGTACGTCACAAGCGCACACGCGTACATACGCGCGCACACATGCACGCGCGCAC
>NW_014627820.1:0-239 GCF_000485595.1 Priapulus caudatus | reverse complement strand
CTCAATTTTCTCTGCCGTGAACCTTTCAAGCCGACTAGCAAACAGTGCGAGCGAACAAATGTCCGTGTACAATATCTGTGGATATCCATAAATGCACTTTTTGTATGGACGGTTTGTGTGCGTGTGTATTCGCGGTCAAACACACAAACGTACGTACGCCCACATATACACACACACACACACGCGAGCTCACACACGCATACACACACATACATACACACACACGCACACACACACAA
>NW_014627819.1:0-239 GCF_000485595.1 Priapulus caudatus | reverse complement strand
GGGTTGAGCTTGATCCGTGTAATCAGATTTTATCCGTGTCCAATGGTTTTGAATCTAAAGGCTGCTGGACACGGATTTACACAGATGAACACGGATTTAGAATCATGAACAAAAACGTATTTTTTGGGTTGAGCTTGATCCGTGTAATCAGATTTTATCCGTGTCCAATGGTTTTGAATCTAAAGGCTGCTGGACACGGATTACACGGATGAACACGGATTTAGAATCGTGAACAAAAA
>NW_014627817.1:0-239 GCF_000485595.1 Priapulus caudatus | reverse complement strand
TCTCTCTCTCTCTCTCTCTCTCTCTCTCTCTCTCTCTCTCTCTCTCTCTCTCTCTCTCTCTCTCTCTCTCTCTCTCTCTCTCTCTCTCTCTCTCTCTCTCTCTCTCTCTCTCTCTCTCTCTCTCTCTCTCTCTGTCTCTATCGCGCACGCTCTCATCCTCGCCCCCGCTCTCTGTGACACAGTCTCTCTCGCTTCACCTATCTATCTCTCTATCTATTTATCTATCTCTCTCTCTCTCT
>NW_014627816.1:0-239 GCF_000485595.1 Priapulus caudatus | reverse complement strand
GCAGCAGTAGTAGCAACAGCAACAGCAGCAGCAACAGCAGCAGCAGCAGCGGCAGCAGCAGTAGCAACAGCAGCAGCAGCAACAGCAGCAGCAGTAGTACCACCATCACCACTAGCAGCAGCAGCAGCAGCAGCAGCAGCGACAACAGCAACAACAGCAGCAGCGACAACAGCAGCAACAGCATCCATTACCGGTTGTAATTGCTAACCACACGCACCACTACCACCAAATTATTTTTT
>NW_014627815.1:0-239 GCF_000485595.1 Priapulus caudatus | reverse complement strand
CGACCTTTTCTAAGACTTCTTCACGGTCATGCCCATGCACCATGGCAAAAAGGTTGTATGACCATTCGGGTAAAAAACGTGGACGTTGGTAGCAGTGCGTTCACCATGTCGAGCTTGCCTATCTGTTTACCGACTTCATCGATGATTGAGTCATCGACATCCCATACTGACATGCCATTGGCGGTATAACCGAGTTTGTAATGGTTGGGTACAACGCCGATGCGTCGGATGCGATTGTC
>NW_014627814.1:0-239 GCF_000485595.1 Priapulus caudatus | reverse complement strand
GAGAGAGAGAGAGACGGTTCCACTCCTTACGACTTCTCCCTCGTGTATACTTGCTATCATGTGTTGCCTATTATCGTTATCGCACGCACACGATGATGCAAAATAACAACACTAACCTTGGTCATGATATCCGTGTTTGCATTCGATAAAACGAGAAATTTCGCACAGCCGAAGTAAATACGCAGCGGACACACCCTAGTGCAATATGCCTGATATTATATACGTATATGTATATATAT
>NW_014627813.1:0-239 GCF_000485595.1 Priapulus caudatus | reverse complement strand
GTGTGTGTGTGTGTGTGTGTGTGTGTGTGTGTGTGTGTGTGTGTGTGTGTGTGTGTGTGTGTGTGTGTGTGTGTGTGTGTGTGTGTGTGTGTGCGGGCGTGTGTGTCATGGCACTATCGTATTCGCGCTGACAGAGAGTGACGACAGCGGTACTGTGTGTGTGTGACAGATGCGGTGACAGCAGTGGTGATATCAACAGTGACAGCAGTGGTGATATCAACAGTGACAGCAGCGGTAAA
>NW_014627811.1:0-239 GCF_000485595.1 Priapulus caudatus | reverse complement strand
CTCTCTCTCTCTCTCTCTCTCTCCTCCTCTCTCTCTCTCTCTCTCTCTCTCTCTCTCTCCCTTTCTCTCTCTCTGCATGAGCAGCAGCAGCAGCAGCAGCAGTAGCAGCAGTAGTAGTAATAGTAGCAGCAGCAGCAGCATCATCACCATCACCATCTCCATCATCATCATCAGCAGCAGCAGCAGCAGTATCACTGCTGGCGGTAACAGCATCTTTCCTCATCTCTCCTCATCTTTCC
>NW_014627810.1:0-239 GCF_000485595.1 Priapulus caudatus | reverse complement strand
TTATGCTTTTTGGTACAAAATGCTTTCCATACGCGGACCCAGCACCGTATTTAATGATCGCAAGCGGCCAGCGTAAAAAATCGCAGTGTGTCCAGCGGTGTGCATGACCGCGGCGTGACTTTACATGCATGTAAGAATTATACTGGAGATGGTAATCGTGGTGCAATAAGTGGCAACCGGTGATTATGCGCGTGAGAGTATAATATAATATAGCGCACA
Organism: Priapulus caudatus; assembly: GCF_000485595.1. Taxonomy (NCBI): domain Eukaryota; kingdom Metazoa; phylum Priapulida; class Priapulimorpha; order Priapulimorphida; family Priapulidae; genus Priapulus; species Priapulus caudatus. The sequence continues at coordinate 20 of NW_014627810.1, read as the reverse complement.
TCTTAACGTGTATACATAGC
>NW_014627809.1:0-239 GCF_000485595.1 Priapulus caudatus | reverse complement strand
CAGAAATCTTTTTGCACCTGCGCTGGAGAGCCTTGTAATTTAGAAACAAAAAAGCCAAAAACTAAGCTAAAGAAAATCAAACCCAACATCTGACCGTTAGCAGCCGCCGTTACAATATTTGATGGCACCGTACATCCGCCTTGGCCGTAACGAAAAACAGCGCCAATGGTTCAAAGGCCTCTACACCTGAAATCATTATTACTTTTGCCACCAAAGCGAAAACACCTAAAGGTGCAAAC
>NW_014627808.1:0-239 GCF_000485595.1 Priapulus caudatus | reverse complement strand
ACACACACGTGACACGCACGTCAGCTTCACACGTGACACGCACGTCAGACACACACGTGACACGCACGTCAGCTTCAGACGTGACACGCACGTCAGCTTCAGACGTGACACGCGCGTCAGCTTCAGACGTGACACGCACGCCAGCTTCAGACGTGACACGCGCGTCAGGCACACACGTGACACGCACGCCAGCTTCAGACGTGACCCGCGCGTCAGCTTCAGACGTGACACGCCCGTCA
>NW_014627807.1:0-239 GCF_000485595.1 Priapulus caudatus | reverse complement strand
GCGTGGTGCTCGTGGTGCGCGTGGTGTGCGCGGTGCGCGCGGTGTGCGCGGTGTGCGCGGTGCGCGTGGTGCGCGTGGTGCGCGTGGTGTGTGGTGCTCGTGGTGCGTGGTGCGTGGTGCGCGTGGTGCGTGGTGCTCGTGGTGCTCGTGGTGCGTGGTGCGCGTGGTGTCGTGGTGTGCGTGGTGCGTGGTGCGCGTGGTGCGCGTGGTGTGCGTGGTGTGCGTGGTGTGTGGTGCTC
>NW_014627806.1:0-239 GCF_000485595.1 Priapulus caudatus | reverse complement strand
AGAGAGAGAGAAAACAACGTGACCGAGTAGGGGTGCTCGCCGCGCTGCGACGTCTGTTTTGGGGGGAAGAAGATTCACGTATGATAACGTGACACGTTGGACCCTCGACCCTCTCTCCTTTACCACATAACAGCTGACTGTGACAGACGGAGGTGGTACAAAAACATGATGACGTCACCACCACAGCTCTGAAAGTGCGTGTACGACGACACACAACGTCCACTGATGTATATATATAT
>NW_014627805.1:0-239 GCF_000485595.1 Priapulus caudatus | reverse complement strand
TATATATATATATATATATAGTCAACGAGGAATACGAAACTCCTCCATTTATCGATGGAAATTTCATACGTGACTCAGGACGTGCTGGGTCCTCATCGCAACGATCGCGTGTATATATACCGTATACACAGGGTATGTGGCTGAGTACAGGCAACACCGAGCCGCTGCTGCTGCTGCTGCTGTCGCTGCTGCTGTTGCTGTTGTTGGTGCTGCTGCTGCTGCTGCTGCTGCCGCCGCAG
>NW_014627804.1:0-239 GCF_000485595.1 Priapulus caudatus | reverse complement strand
CTTTAAGAAGCCTATAGGTCTGCTAGCAAGCTTATAACCCCTTAGCAAGCCTACAGGCCTGTTATCCTTAAGAAGCCTACAGGCCTGCTAGCAAGCTTATAACCAATTAACAAGCCTACATGCCTGCTAGCAAGCTAACACGCGCCTTAAGAAGCCTACAGGCCTACTAGCAAGCATATAACCAATTAACCAGCCTTACAGGCCTGCTAGCAAGCTAACAAGCCCCTTACGAAGCCTAC
>NW_014627803.1:0-239 GCF_000485595.1 Priapulus caudatus | reverse complement strand
AGAGAGAGAGAGAGAGAGAGAGAGAGAGAGAGAGAGAGAGAGAGAGAGAGAGAGAGAGAGAGAGAGAGAGAGTGATCGGAGTGAGATGTACGCCAGTTTTACATATTCACGCTGCATTTAGACACAACAGTCATCACGGTAAGTGGAAACGGATGGCGGAGATCTGTACTGTAGACGCTATTGGTGACAAAGCGCTGACAGCAGGATGACGAAGCTGACTTCTGCTAGCTGCTACAAAT
>NW_014627802.1:0-239 GCF_000485595.1 Priapulus caudatus | reverse complement strand
GAGAGAGAGAGAGGCGCGCGCCGGCCCACCCCAACTCTCCGGCAACAACAAAAAGTGCGAAACTGCCACCCGCCTGACAGCAGACTGACAGTTGGCCCCACTAACGGCCTGTCCCCTCCCTCGGCGCGGGGCCACTTCTATGTCACTCAGCGGGCCACCATGGAGCCGAGCAACCTAGCACGTAGTTGTGAACTATACTCTCATTAGTGGAGCTAGTGGTGGGCGAGGAGGGGAGGGGC
>NW_014627801.1:0-239 GCF_000485595.1 Priapulus caudatus | reverse complement strand
GAGAGAGAGAGAGAGCGAGCGAGCGAGAAAGAGAAAGGGAGAGAGAGAGAAAAAGACGCCACTGCGTGCAAGAATATAGATCATTACTCTACATTGCGTGTTTCCTGCTCGTCTGCATCTTCCCGCCATTACTATTGGCAGGTAGATTGTAGAGAGCGCTGAAGGCCGACGTTCACACGGTTGTCTGCGTGCGCGAGTGCCCGGATGACGGAGTTGACTGACGGCTATACACATGTGTT
>NW_014627800.1:0-239 GCF_000485595.1 Priapulus caudatus | reverse complement strand
GAAATGGTGCGAGCAATAGTGTAAGCGCACTTTTACCACGCAAGCCGGTAATGCTCATCCATTCGATAGGATAACCAGCTTGTGGCACTAATCTAGCTTCAATACCTGCTTTCGTACCCAACCACACTACCGGCACACCACGTGTACGCAACTCATCAGCAACGGCTAGCGCAGGAAACACATGGCCACCGGTTCCGCCTGCCATTATTAATACTGGTCGCACATCAATCATGATTGTG
>NW_014627799.1:0-239 GCF_000485595.1 Priapulus caudatus | reverse complement strand
GCAGAAGCACCGCCACGAGTACCATTAAAAGAAAGAATGGAACAACCCGTTAGTCGTCGTCGTTTACTGCGTGGCGCCTTCATGTTGGAAAATGATGAAGAACCGCAGCAAATAATAAGCTGCAAAAAAACAAGTCTTGAAGAGAAACAACAAGATTAAACAATGAATAATATTGCAGGACAACTTGATATTAATCTTTATCCGCAACGACAAAACAGCGCGCGTGTCGTGTCTGCTGT
>NW_014627798.1:0-239 GCF_000485595.1 Priapulus caudatus | reverse complement strand
CTACAACAAACTCGATGAGGTTAAACTATCTCTGGAGTATTTCAGCCTGATGCATGAGAACATCTTTTCAAAGCTTGGTGATTTATACAAAACCATCATCAGTCCACTCGGCCCTAAAATCATTGTCGCCAGTGACAAACCTCACCTGAGTAATCAGCAGAATGCAGAGAAAGTAAGGTCGTTGTTGCTCGCCGGAATACGCTCAGCGGTACTATGGCGTCAGTGCGGCGGCTCACGCT
>NW_014627797.1:0-239 GCF_000485595.1 Priapulus caudatus | reverse complement strand
CCCTTGCACACACCCACGCACACTACATGTGTGTTACATCCACACACCCACGCACACTACATGTGTGTTACACCCACACCCACGCACACTACATGTGTTACACCCACACACGCACACACACTACATGTATGTTACACCCACACACACACACTACATGTATGTTACACCCACACACACACACTACATGTGTGTTACACCCACACACGCACGCACACTACATGTGTTACAGTTTTACACCC
>NW_014627796.1:0-239 GCF_000485595.1 Priapulus caudatus | reverse complement strand
AATAACATATACAGACATATAGAATAACATATACAGACATATAGAATAACATATACAGACATATAGAATAACATATACAGACATATAGAATAACATATACAGACATATAGAATAACATATACACACATATAGAATAACATATACAGACATATAGAATAACATATACATACATATAGAATAACATATACAGACATATAGAATAACATAGTACAGACATATAGAATAACATATACAGACAT
>NW_014627795.1:0-239 GCF_000485595.1 Priapulus caudatus | reverse complement strand
GACTGATTAAGTCGATGTCATATAGCCATCTGAAATCACTACCAAGAATGTCTCGGTTACCTGTTTTGACCAAATGGCGTGTGACATCACCTTTTGCATTTTCTACACCATGAAGTGATTCCGCCGGTACTGTTTCAGACTCAATAACTTCGGCAATAATGGTGGTAGCATTTTGTTGATTTTGAAAATGAAAAGCTTCGACATCGGCCGGCCAGAAATGGCTCATGCCTCTGAATAGT
>NW_014627794.1:0-239 GCF_000485595.1 Priapulus caudatus | reverse complement strand
CAGCCAGTTTCGCGCGGTGTAGACCCAATCGTTGAGGCCACGGTAACCATCACGCAGGGAATTTGGGCACACTGCAACTGCTCAAGTTGTTGCAGCCAGTTATGCATGCTCACCTTTTTGTAAGGCGGTGATAGCATCTAAAATAGCCTCTGGCGTAGCCGGAGCACGCAACGGCGGATTCAGCTTGTGCCCATCCACGCTGGAAATCGCATCTCTAATCGCAAAGAACACGGAGAATG
>NW_014627793.1:0-239 GCF_000485595.1 Priapulus caudatus | reverse complement strand
GACATGTATGCAGGCATACAGGCAGGCAGGCATACAGGCAGACATACATGTATGCAGGCATACAGGCAGGCAGGCATACAGGCAGACATACATGTATGCCGGCATACAGGCAGGCAGGCATACAGGCAGGCAGACAGCTATGCATACAAACAGGCAGGCAGATAGATATACATGTAGACAGGCAGGCATACAGGCAGACAGCTATGCATACAAACAGGCAGGCAGATAGCTATACATGT
>NW_014627792.1:0-239 GCF_000485595.1 Priapulus caudatus | reverse complement strand
TCCCACCCTCCACTCTCTTCTCTCTCTCTCGCTCTCTCTCTGTATCTCTCTCTTTCGGGTCGCTATATATATATATATATATATATACATATTATATATATACTCGCCTTTCGGCCCTATCTCCGTTTCTTTCCCTTGCTCACTCCCTTACTCACCTCACGCAGATAGTATCTCTCCCACGGCATCACTCGCACGGTGAAAAGTTTGCCAGCCATATGACCGTATTTCAGGCGAAACTT
>NW_014627791.1:0-239 GCF_000485595.1 Priapulus caudatus | reverse complement strand
ATGATGATGATGATGATGCTAATGATGAAAACGAAGAGAAGGAGGAGGGGGAGGATGGGGAAGAGGAGGAAGAGAAGGACTTGGGTCGGCCGGTATGACGGCGGTACTGTATACAATGTCGATGTCGACACACACACACACACACACACACACACACACACACACACACACACACACACACACACACACACACGACGCGCGCTACTATATATATATTATTATATATATATATATATATA
>NW_014627790.1:0-239 GCF_000485595.1 Priapulus caudatus | reverse complement strand
TAGTTAGTAAGCGGACGATGTACAGTGACGAATGCTGGCGGGTAGTAGTAGTAGTATATTATCAAGAGCGTATAAAGAAGGTATTATACAGGTCAGGGAACAGCGCCGGCGGCAGAACCCTGTGTAATACCGCGAGCGTGCATGCGAGCGTGCGTGCGTGCGTGCGTGCGTGCGAGCGTGCGTGCAAGCGTGCGTGCGAGCGTGCGTGCGTGCGAGCGTGCGAGCGTGCGTGCAAGCGT
>NW_014627789.1:0-239 GCF_000485595.1 Priapulus caudatus | reverse complement strand
CTCTCTCTCTCTCTCGCTCTCTATTGCTATCTCTCTCTCTATTGCTATCTCTCTCTCTCGCTCTCTATTGCTATCAATCTCTCGCGCTCTATTGCTATCTCTCTCTCTCCCTCTCTATTGCTATCTCTCTCTCTCGCGCGCTCAATTGCTATCTCTCTCTCTCTATTGCTATTTCTCTCTCGATCTCGATTGCTATCTCTCTCTCTGTTGCTATCTCTCTCTCTCGATCTCTATTGCTA
>NW_014627788.1:0-239 GCF_000485595.1 Priapulus caudatus | reverse complement strand
GAGTTTGTGTTGTGAACCGATGTTTAGCAATGAATTGCGATGACAAGTGAACACAACTGAAACTACATATCCGTCTCGCTGTTTCCGTCTCGCCATTCCTCACTCTGTGTTTCTCTTCCTCTCTGTATCTCTTCTTCTCTGTGTCTCTTCCTCGCTCTCTGTATCTCTTCCTCGCTCTCTGTGTCTCTTCCTCACTCTCTGTATCTCTTCTTCCCTCTCTGTACCTCTTCCTCACTCTC
>NW_014627787.1:0-239 GCF_000485595.1 Priapulus caudatus | reverse complement strand
TATCTACACTAGCTGAGATTATATGAAGGAAGGTAGCAGTGTGGTATCTACACTAGATGACAAGATATGAAGGAAGGTAGCAGTAGTGGTATCTATACTAGATGAGATTATATGAAGGAAGGTAGCAGTGTGGTATCTACACTAGATGACAGGATATGAAGGAAGGTAGCAGTAGTGGTATCTATACTAGATGACGGGACAGAATGCATGAGTAGTGGGATCAACACAGATGACATCGT
>NW_014627786.1:0-239 GCF_000485595.1 Priapulus caudatus | reverse complement strand
GCGCTGCATTTTGATGAACTTGAAATACTGGTATTAGATGAAGCGGACAGAATGGTAGATATGGGTTTTGGTGGTGATATCAAAAAGATCACCGAGCGCTTACCCGAAGCCCGTCAGAACTTATTGTTTTCGGCCACCATGACTGACGACGTTCGCGACCTCGCCGATGGTTTTTCTGATCGCAAAATGAGTAATCCAGCGATTGAAATATCTACTTCACCGAAAGCCAAAACGTCATC
>NW_014627785.1:0-239 GCF_000485595.1 Priapulus caudatus | reverse complement strand
ATATCGTGATATCGTGATATATCGCGATATCGATCGAGATATCGTGAGATATCGTGATATATCGAGATATATCGTGATATAAAGTGAGTGATATATCGAAGTGAGTGATATATCGTGAGATATCGTGATATCGTGATATATCGCGATATCGATCGAGATATCGTGAGATATCGTGATATATATTGAGATATATCGTGATATAAAGTGAGTGATATATCGAAGTGAGTGTCGAATAATGT
>NW_014627784.1:0-239 GCF_000485595.1 Priapulus caudatus | reverse complement strand
GTGTGTGTATATAACACAAGTAACAAAGGAGAGACGCTGAGTGACTGGAGACTTTACTGACTGTAAGAACAGGCGGGCGTGCCTTCCTATTACATACCAGTTATTAAATAAATATTTTTCTTAGTCGCAACAGTTTGTTGTAAGTGAGTTTGGCGGTGGCGGAGTTACGGAGGGAAAGGGTTAATAGCCGGGTAACGAGGCGTAGCAGATTAAGGGACGGCGTCCTTCTCTATCATTCT
>NW_014627783.1:0-239 GCF_000485595.1 Priapulus caudatus | reverse complement strand
GAGAGAGAGAGAGACGCATGCACTGTCAGCGTGGCACGGAACGATGTAATCGTGTGATCAGTGAAACAGACGCATGTGTGACGTAAACATGACGTCAATGAAACGCGTCGTCGGCGTGAAACGTTCCGGTTTCACTCTTGGAAACAGACTTCATGATGATAACAAGACTAATTTCATGTCACGATTAATTGAGAGGGACAGCGTTTGCAGGTGGTAGTTAAGACAGTGTTATAAAGGTC
>NW_014627782.1:0-239 GCF_000485595.1 Priapulus caudatus | reverse complement strand
CAAGTTCGATCTGTGCATCAGCAATCCTTTTTCAGCGGCTTTTGTATACCATTCAACGGCTGCTTTGCCATCTTTTTCTGTGCCATCGCCATTTTTATACATTGTGCCTAGCTCAATGAAGGCATCAACCTGCCCTTGCTCTGCGGATTTTTTAAACCACTCCAGCGCATCTTTGTAGTTTCCTTCCTCGTGAAGTACTGTGCCTAAATACAGTTGTGCTTTGGCATTGCCTTTTTCTG
>NW_014627781.1:0-239 GCF_000485595.1 Priapulus caudatus | reverse complement strand
GATCTGTTCGTCCACTGCAGACAAAGGGGCGGAATCTTCTTGCTGTGCGTTGACAAGCGCCTCATGCCCCAGTTCATCCTTGAGCCTGAAGGCATCAATCAATAGATGTTCCAAACTGGTGTGGATGACACGATCCTGCCGCCGACAGATCGAATCCATCTCAATCTCAGCATCCTCCCAGCCGATGATCTCGTAGGCAGCAGCATCCCCATGCTGGTCGCCACAGTCGGCATCAAACA
>NW_014627780.1:0-239 GCF_000485595.1 Priapulus caudatus | reverse complement strand
TAATTAACCCCCCCCCACGTTTTTAGCTGGCTACGCCCCTGCCGTGTGTATGTATACATAGTGTATAACATGGTGTATATAACATAGTCAGGAGTCTATCAATTGATAGACTTCTGACATAGTGTATGTAGGCCCCCAGACATAGGAACATAATAGTGTATAACAAAGTGTATGTAGGCATAGGAACATACACACACAGCACATATATATAGGCACACAGACACACACAGGCACGCACG
>NW_014627779.1:0-239 GCF_000485595.1 Priapulus caudatus | reverse complement strand
CGTGCAACTGCAAAAACTCGACATCATCGAAAAGAAAATGTTCGCCTACGTGGACTACTCAGCGCAACACCAAAAACTACCGAACGTTTGCTCATCGCAGAAATTATCAATGCAGATGTTGATCCTTATCGTCAATTAATTACTCTCAATAAAGGCTCTAGTAGCGATGTACATATGGGCCAACCCATACTCGACGCACAAGGCATCATGGGACAAGTTATTCACGTAGGTTCGATGTC
>NW_014627778.1:0-239 GCF_000485595.1 Priapulus caudatus | reverse complement strand
GGAGGTGTGGAGGAGAAGAGGTGTGGAGGAAGGAAGGATAGGGGTGGGGGAGGAAGGAAGGATAGGGTGGGGGAGGAAGGAAGGAGAGGGTGGGGGAGGAAGGAAGGAGAGGGTGGGGGAGGAAGGAAGGAGAGGGTGGGGGAGGAAGGAAGGAGAGGGTGGGGGAGGAAGGAAGGATAGGGTGGGCGAGGAAGGAAGGAGAGGGTGGGGGAGGAAGGAAGGGGAGGGTGGGGGAGGAA
>NW_014627777.1:0-239 GCF_000485595.1 Priapulus caudatus | reverse complement strand
CGGTCATAAAAGTTAACCCTAACTAACAGAGTGGATCTAGTATCCAGAAAAGGTTCCTTTTATTTACGCTATATAAAATATTAAGCTCCCTTGATATTGGGGGCTTTATGGTGAATACCTTTGCAGTTGCTATCCCCGCAATTCACCAGTGGGCCAGGGTGGCATGAGCAACCTTTATCCGTCCACTAAATCGGACCCGGCACAGTAGGGTGAGGCGTTACATTTTAGTAGTTATTTTC
>NW_014627776.1:0-239 GCF_000485595.1 Priapulus caudatus | reverse complement strand
GTGTGTGTGTGTGTGTCTGTGTATGTGTGTGTGTGCGCGCGCGCCGTGTGTGTGTGTGTGTGTGTGTGTGTGTGTGTGTGCGCGCGTGCGTGAGTACGTGCGCGCGTGCGTGCGTGCGTGCGTGCGTGCGTGCGTGTGTGTGTGTGTGTGTGTGCGTGCGTGTGTGAGATTGAGAGCAGGATCAGACCGTAGGTGTAATCTCGTGTAACGTTCACTTCATCCTTGTCTCTGTGATAGCT
>NW_014627775.1:0-239 GCF_000485595.1 Priapulus caudatus | reverse complement strand
TTCTCCCCTTCCTCCTTGACCACCTTCCCCCCCCACCGTTCTCCCCCTCCTCCTCCTCCACCTCCTCCTCCTCTTCCTCTTCCACCACCTTCCTCCCACGATCTCCCCCTCCTCCTCCACCTCCTATCCTCTTCCTCCTCCACCTTCTCCCCTCCTCCTCCTCTACCATCTTCTCCCCACCTTCTCCCCCTCCTCCTCCTCCACCGCCTTCTTTTCTCCTCCTCGACCTCCTCCCTGTG
>NW_014627774.1:0-239 GCF_000485595.1 Priapulus caudatus | reverse complement strand
CTCGCGATTAATTGCAATCGGCACGGTTGTCAGGAAGTCTTCCACCTGCATTTGCATCTAATTGGTGGCAAGCAGTTACGCGGGATATCCGGCTAGCTGAGCTTAGCCCGGAGATAGCATGCGCAGATAATGCTGGTAGCGACTATCGGCTATCTGAGCGTTTTTAACGGCATCGATGACAGCGCACTTCGGTTCGTTGACATGTTTGCAGTTGGCGAAACGGCAATCGGCACTGTGTT
>NW_014627773.1:0-239 GCF_000485595.1 Priapulus caudatus | reverse complement strand
TCTCTCTCTCTCTCACCGCCCCCGGAAGCTGCTATCGTCATCGTCCTCTCGTATCTGGACGCTATCAGACAGTATCCGGTAGAGAGGAGGATGGCCTCTGCTGCTGGTGCGGCGGTGGCAGGGGATGGGGCAGCAGTAGTAGTAGCAGCAGCAGCAGCATTAGCGCCAGTAGCAGCAGCAGCAGCAGCAGTAGCAGCACCAGTAGTAGTAGTAGTAGTAGTAGTAGTAGTAGTAGTAGT
>NW_014627772.1:0-240 GCF_000485595.1 Priapulus caudatus | reverse complement strand
CACACACACACACACACACACACACACACACACACACACACACACACACACACACACACACAGCGGAGTCACCGTGAGCGAAACGGCTGGTGACGGCTGAACGATATGATTGGCAGTCGAATTAAAGCGCTACCGCGCCGTGATCTGACAGCGCACGATGCCTAATTCCCGTCTACATTAATCGTGAACCTAATATGCTAAGATGGTTGCGTGCCGCGACACGACTAGTGCCAGCGCCAC
>NW_014627771.1:0-240 GCF_000485595.1 Priapulus caudatus | reverse complement strand
AAGCCACTTGTAATACCGGCGACGACGGTGACGCTGACGATGAGGATGACGACAGTGACGACGACGATGACGATACATCCGATCGAATCTCGCCCAGCAACCTGATTGCTGCGTGATTACGAAACTTACAACGACGCCGAACAAAACCCAACATATGGTAATAGCGGCAGCAGCGGCAGCAGGGCAGGGTGCCCTGGGGCGCGGGCACACACACACACACACGCACGCACACACACGCAC
>NW_014627770.1:0-240 GCF_000485595.1 Priapulus caudatus | reverse complement strand
TCTCTCTCTCTCTCTCTCTCTCTCTCTCTCTCTCTCTCTCTCTCTCTCTCTCTCTCTCTCTCTCTCTCTCTCTCTCTCTCTCTCTCTCTCCCTATCTCTATCTCTCGCTCTCTCTACCTCTCTCTCTTGCTCACTCTCTCTCTCCCTCTGCTTCTTGCTCGCTTGTTCTCTTCCTTTCACTCTCCCTCTTTATCTGTCTCTCTACCTCTCTTACTTTCACTCGCTTTTCCTATCTCTCTC
>NW_014627769.1:0-240 GCF_000485595.1 Priapulus caudatus | reverse complement strand
TGTATGCACCATGCACCATGCACTATGCACTATGCAATATGCACTATGCACTATGCACCATACACCATGCACCATGCACTATGCACTATGCACTATGCACTATGCACTATGCACTATGCACTCTGCGCTACAGTGTATGCACCATGCACCATGCAATATGCACTATGCACTATGCACTATGCACCATGCACTGCACTATGCACTATGTGCTATGCACTATGCACTATGCACGATGCACTC
>NW_014627768.1:0-240 GCF_000485595.1 Priapulus caudatus | reverse complement strand
ATGCAGTATGCACTATGCACTATGCGCTATGCACTATGCACTATGCACCATGCACTATGCACTATGCACTATGCACTGTGCATTATGCACTATGCACCATGCACCATGCACCATGCACCATGCACCATGCACCATGCACCATGCACTATGCACCATGCACAATGCACCATACACTAGGCAGTATGCACTATTCACTATGCACTATGCACTATGCACTATGCACCATGCACCATGCACTAT
>NW_014627767.1:0-240 GCF_000485595.1 Priapulus caudatus | reverse complement strand
CAAACGAAGACAACGTTCGTTCCTTAGTGTAGTCCCGTGCAGTGTACACAACCTCAGGGAGGAGTGAAAGAAATAGAAAGAACACGGGCGGTGTGTAAACAACCTCACATCCTGCCAAGGTCACCCTGTCTCCTGCAGTCACGTGAGTCAACAACACACGGTCGCCAGTGTCGCAATCTGTCACCATAGCTTATTGTAACGACATGTCTACGACGGGCTGCTGCTGTTGTTGATGCTGCT
>NW_014627766.1:0-240 GCF_000485595.1 Priapulus caudatus | reverse complement strand
ACGCACGCACGCACACACACGCACACAAACACACACATATTTATATATACATAGATCCCACAGTTCCCAGTAAAATAAAGTTGCAATTCAAGGCTTTCCTGTATTGTATGTCGCCCTGGTTGTCGTATTCTATTACCGAATCACGCAAAACTTATTTGGTATTTCATGGTTCCCAGGACTATGGTCCAATCGCTCGTCCCCCAAAACCGCTCTCCTCTCAGTACGGGCGCCATGCAGGAC
>NW_014627765.1:0-240 GCF_000485595.1 Priapulus caudatus | reverse complement strand
GTGTGTTTGTGTGCCTGTGTTTGTATGTGCGTGTATGAATGTGTATGTATGTATGTGTGTGCGTGCGTGTCACTGTGTGTGTGCGTATGTGTGTGCGCGCGTGCGCGTGTGGGTGCATGCGGGTATATATGTGATGTGTGCGTATGTGTGTGTGGGGTAGGTGTATGTGTGTGTATGTGTGTATGTGTGTATGTGTGTATGTGTGTGTGTGTGTGAGTGTGTGTGTGTGTGTGTGTTTGT
>NW_014627764.1:0-240 GCF_000485595.1 Priapulus caudatus | reverse complement strand
CGTGCGCGCGTGCGTGTGTAGGCGCGTGTAGGCGTCGTGCGCGCGTGCGTGTGTAGGCGCGTGTAGGCGTCGTGTGCGCGCGTGCGTGTGTAGGCGCGTGCAGGCGTCGTGCGCGCGCGTGCGTGTGTAGGTGCGTGTAGGCGTCGTGCGCGCGCGTGCGTGTGTAGGCGCGTGCAGGCGTCGTGCGCGCGCGTGCGTGTGTAGGCGCGTGTATGCGTCGTGCGCGCGCGCGTGTGTAGG
>NW_014627763.1:0-240 GCF_000485595.1 Priapulus caudatus | reverse complement strand
GCTCGATCCGCGACGAGGAGGTCATTGCCGCTGCCGATGAGCATGGGATAGCGATGATCTTCACCAGTATGCGTCATTTCAGACATTGATGCTTTTATGCGCTGAGCAGTCTATTAGCCACAGAGAACACAGAGGGTACAGAGAAAACCTTTAAGGCAAATTAGCCACGGACGCACACGGACGACTGCGGGACAAAGGCAGAATTGAGGATTTTTCAAGCAGGAATAACCTTCTTGGAGC
>NW_014627762.1:0-240 GCF_000485595.1 Priapulus caudatus | reverse complement strand
TATCACCGTCGTAAACTTCATTATTCAACACCTTGACCTGGGCTAGCGAGCCGAGTAATAACGTCAAGGTAACAATACCATCGCGAACCTCTTGCTGCGGGATATAGGCTTTCGCCAGGATAAACCCTCGCTGGCGATAAAATTGCGTTATCCGGTCGGCGATTGTTTCGATCTGGCCGAGCGTCACGCCGCGTTTAGAACGCTGTTCGCGCACTAGCCAGACCAGACGCTGCACTTCGA
>NW_014627761.1:0-240 GCF_000485595.1 Priapulus caudatus | reverse complement strand
ATATATATACTATATATATATATAATATATGTATATATATATATATGCTCATATATATATGAGCATCTCTCCCATCTTCTCCTCGTATCTCTCGTACATCATTCTCTCGTCCTACCCTTCTATCTATGTATGTACGCATGTATGTATCTATCTCATCCTTACTATAACACTTACACAAACGCACCCAACATCCATCTACCGCATGTGACTGTGAGATTACGTCACGCACGCACGTATAAC
>NW_014627760.1:0-240 GCF_000485595.1 Priapulus caudatus | reverse complement strand
ACACACACACACACACACACACACACACACACACACACACACACAGTGACACACATTCATACACATGTCCATGACAGACAGGCGATGCCAATTAATTACTAGTAGATCTGAGGAGAGAGTAATAAGTCCAAGAGAGTATAAAGAAGGTTAAAATACGCTATTGATAAGTCGGAATGCTGGATGATTGGGGCCCGGGGGGGGGGTCTGTAGCGAGACGCTCTAGATAAGGCGCACGCGGCT
>NW_014627759.1:0-240 GCF_000485595.1 Priapulus caudatus | reverse complement strand
GAGAGAGAGAGGAAGCGACACAGAGAACGAGCGACAGAGAAATAGAGAGAGTGAGACAGAGAAAACGCGAGCGAAAGAGAAAGAGAACGGCAGTGTAAGACAAAGTAAGAGAAAAGGGAATGAGAGAGAGAGATATAAAATTAAATATGAGAAAGAGAAATGGTAAGGGAAAAAGGGCGGGGGAGAAAGAAAAAAGAAAGAAAGAGAGGTAGAATGAAAGAGAGAGCGAGAGAGGAAGAA
>NW_014627758.1:0-240 GCF_000485595.1 Priapulus caudatus | reverse complement strand
CTTATGTGCTAACGGGACAGTTGTCGGATGAAGAAGTCTTCTGCCAAAAAAATATCTGTATAACAACGCCACTAATCTTTTCGCCCAGAATATTTACGATAGCTTCACTATTATCCTTAATATTGGCGACTATATCACCTGAAATAAAATCTGCTGATATTGGAATTTCCCCTGAAGTCTATCACTTGCTCGAATTGGACTTAAAAGCGCTATCAGAAGTAGAATACAGCCGTGTAGCTT
>NW_014627757.1:0-240 GCF_000485595.1 Priapulus caudatus | reverse complement strand
GGGAGAAGGGAGAAGCTGGTGGAGGAGTAAGGGGAGAAGGGAGAAGCTGGTGGAGGAGGAAGGGGGAAGCTGGTGGAAAAGGAGGAGAGGGAGAAGCTGGTGGAGAAGGAGGAGGTGGAGAAGCTGGTGGAGAAGGAGGAAGGGGAGAAGGGTGCTGGTGGGGGGAGAAGCTGGTGGAGAAGGAGGAAGGGGAAAAAGGAGGAGGAGGAGAAGCTGGTGGAGAAGGAGGAAGGGGAGAAG
>NW_014627756.1:0-240 GCF_000485595.1 Priapulus caudatus | reverse complement strand
ACTAGTAGCAGCTTCACCGCAGGTCACCACGCTACACGTTACTAGTAGCAGCTTCACCGCAGGTCGCCACGCTACACGTTACTAGTAGCAGCTTCACCGCAGGTCGCCACGCTACACGTTACTAGTAGCAGCTTCACCGCAGGTTGCCGCGCTACACGTTACTAGTAGCAGCTTCACCGCAGGTCACCACGCTACACGTTACTAGTAGCAGCTTCACCGCAGGTCACCACGCTACACGTT
>NW_014627755.1:0-240 GCF_000485595.1 Priapulus caudatus | reverse complement strand
TAAAACTCAGTGGCGATGGTTATGACGCAGAGTTCTTATTACTAGAATACGCAGGTAATGACAAACTATACGTTCCTGTTTCATCACTTGATTTAATCAGCCGTTACACTGGTGCTTCTGCAGAAAGCGCACCTGTGCATAGACTCGGCTCCGACCAATGGTCTAAAGCGAAGAAAAAAGCGCAAAACAAGCACGCGATGTTGCTGTAGAGTTATTAGATATCCACGCTCGACGTGCTGC
>NW_014627754.1:0-240 GCF_000485595.1 Priapulus caudatus | reverse complement strand
GGACATAGGCCTACCCCTTCGCTTGTTGGGTTACATTATTGCAGCCATACATGATACATGCAGTAGTATAATATATGAAATATATATGCCTGTATATAATGATGGCACAGCAATGTGTCATTAGATATACTAGTTAGTGTGTAATGTTGTAGAATAATATCAAGAGTCTACCAATATTGATACTGATAGACTCCTGATAATATGTGGTAAGACGATCGACCGAGGTATTTGTGGATACAT
>NW_014627753.1:0-240 GCF_000485595.1 Priapulus caudatus | reverse complement strand
GTGTGTGTGTGCATGCGTGCGTGTGTGTGTGTGCGTGCGTGCGTGCGTGTGTGCGTGCGTGCGGGTGTGTGCGCGTGTGTGTGTGCGTGTGTGTGTGCGTGCGTGCGTGTGTGCGTGCGTGCGTGTGTGCGTGCGTGCAGGTGTGTGCGCGCGTGTGTGCGTGCGTGTGTGTGGTGTGCGTGCGTGCTTGAGTGTGTGTGTGTGTGTGTGTGTGTGTATATATATATATGTATATATATT
>NW_014627752.1:0-240 GCF_000485595.1 Priapulus caudatus | reverse complement strand
AATCCTAGAGTCTACTATCCCTTTAATAGCCGAGTAATCAAGCTTGCTGATCTTAACCTAGGCACGCCAACTGGGTGAGAGAGAGAGAGAGGAGGGAGAGAGGAGGGGGAAGGGAGAGTAGGGAGGGGGAAGAAGAAAGTAAGGGAGAGGGGGAGACTTAGCGTGACGATAATGAAGCAGACAGGTTTTTCTCCGAGCGGCTGCATTTGATAGTCGAGTAATCAAGCTTGCTGATCTTAA
>NW_014627751.1:0-240 GCF_000485595.1 Priapulus caudatus | reverse complement strand
GCCATATTGAATCTTATCCACACGGCCGCCGTGCGTGTAATCTCGGCCATGGAAAATAGGTTTTTGTTTTAACTGTTATGAAATTTGCGATGTTTGTCATCTCATAACCTTATATTATAATAGTCTTTTCAAGTCCAAGAGACTATAACAAAGATGGAAAGACAAGTTGATCAAATCGACAGATCAACACTGCGGATCGCTCGTTGCTAGAGACTACAAATTATATATATATATATATAT
>NW_014627750.1:0-240 GCF_000485595.1 Priapulus caudatus | reverse complement strand
TACACACACACAAACACGTAATCTGGCTACGTTATTGTTTGGCCGCATGCGCAACATCACACCGAGATAGTTAATAGTTTGTGCTGCAAATGCATTTAATATGGTAAGGAGGTATCTCAGCATAGGCTTCTGTAATAAATTCTTATCAGTAGGCTTGTGCTTATAATTAGAAAAGGGCCCTAGTAAGTAGGATGGAAAACTACTACTTCATCCCCGCCCGCCCTCCTCCTTGTTTCCCTT
>NW_014627749.1:0-240 GCF_000485595.1 Priapulus caudatus | reverse complement strand
ATCAGGGTTTCCTGAAACACCCCATTCCAAGCCTGCTTTTGAGCAATGACCATCGCCTAATAAGATACCGTATAAACGCGCATCATCTTCGGCGAAGTCAGGTACAGGAAGGGTTTCTTTTGGAATCACTTGCGCGAGATAATCACCTTGTTGTAATTCACCCGCATCCACCCATTGTGGTTTAATTTTACCCTTCTCTAACCAGTTCATGGTGCGTGCTGTTGCTTGTTCCATTGGTAC
>NW_014627748.1:0-240 GCF_000485595.1 Priapulus caudatus | reverse complement strand
GGTAGCTAGCGATGACCACACTCTCAACACATCCAACGGATGTTGAGTGACTAATAAGACAGGACTTTCCGAGCGTCCGCGATGTAAGGTGCATTCATGTTCTCCTGTTGTTACCTGGAGTTCCGGGTCGGGTTCCTGCTGCAGCAGCATTTTCTTTGCTGCTGAGCAAACTCTTTTCATTAAATGCAAACTTCAGTATTCGTATATAACGAGGCGTGACATATAACATAATCTATAATA
>NW_014627747.1:0-240 GCF_000485595.1 Priapulus caudatus | reverse complement strand
GTCATCATCATCATCATCATCATCATCATCATCGCCCTAATTATTATCACCAACTGCGAATAGTGCGCGCGCGCTTGCGCGGGAGGGTGTGTGTGTGCGTGCTTGCGCGCGCGCGTGTGTCCGTCTCTGTGACGGTGCAAGCGCGCGCGCGTGTGTGTTCGTGTGCGCGTGTGTGTGTGTGTGTGTGTGTGTTCGTGTGCGTGTGTGTGTGTGTGTGTGTGTGTGTGTGTGTGTGTGTGT
>NW_014627746.1:0-240 GCF_000485595.1 Priapulus caudatus | reverse complement strand
GTCACGTCGTATAACGTCACGTCACATTATGTAGTGTCACGTCACGTCGCGTCGTATAACGTCACTTCACATTATGTAGTGTCACGCCGCGTCACGCCGCGTCACGTCACGCTACATCACGTCGCGTCGTATAATGTCACGTCACATTATGTAGTGTCACGCCGCGTCACGCCGCGTCACGTCACGCTACATCACGTCGCGTCGTATAACGTCACGTCACATTATGTAGTGTCACACCGC
>NW_014627745.1:0-240 GCF_000485595.1 Priapulus caudatus | reverse complement strand
CCACGACTCTTTTGTAAATCTCACCGACGCGTTTGCTCCAATTTGGATTTGCATTTCATATCCATGTCATGTTACAAAACTTAATTCGTCTTTGGTCTACAACCTTTTACTGTTTTATTGGAACAAGTCCTCCAGACAGTTCGCATGCTAAACACCGAGTTATGGGCTGGTCAATTATATCTTTATTACTGGTCAAGGTAAAACATTCTGGACGCTGCATGCATTACTTGTTCCCACTGC
>NW_014627744.1:0-240 GCF_000485595.1 Priapulus caudatus | reverse complement strand
GTGTGTGTGTGTATGTGTGTGCGTGCGTGCGTGCGTGTGTGTGTCTGTGTGTGTTTGGGTGTGTGTGTGTGTCTGTATGTGTGTGTGTGTGTATGTATGTGTGTGTGTGTGTCTGTGTCTATGCGTAGGTATGTGTGTGCGCGTGCGTGTGTGCGTGCGTGCATGCGCATGTGTGTGTGCGCGCGCGGCGTGCGTATATATATATATATATGTATATATATCTATATATATGTGTATGTG
>NW_014627743.1:0-240 GCF_000485595.1 Priapulus caudatus | reverse complement strand
AATATATATAAGACCTGTAGACCTATAGAATATATATAGCATATATAAGACCTGTAGACCTATAGAATATATATAGCATATATAAGACCTGTAGACCTATAGAATATATGTTATATAAGACCTGTAGACATATAGAAAATATGTAATATATATAAGACCTGTAGACCTATAGAATATATATAGCATATATAAGACCTGTAGACCTATAGAATATATATAGCATATATAAGACCTGTAGAC
>NW_014627742.1:0-240 GCF_000485595.1 Priapulus caudatus | reverse complement strand
AAACACCATCGTTGTCGTCATCGGTATCGATGTTATTGCCGATGCCATCGCCATCGGTATCGATAGTTTCGGTGGGGTCTAGAGGGAAAGCATCCGCACTATCAGAAACACCATCGTTGTCGTCATCGGGGTCGGCAT
Source organism: Priapulus caudatus (assembly GCF_000485595.1). Taxonomy (NCBI): domain Eukaryota; kingdom Metazoa; phylum Priapulida; class Priapulimorpha; order Priapulimorphida; family Priapulidae; genus Priapulus; species Priapulus caudatus. The sequence goes on along the minus strand of NW_014627742.1, from coordinate 102 downwards.
TATTGCCGATGCCATCGGTATCGGTATCGATAGCTTCGGTCGGGTCTAGAGGGAAAATATCCGCATTGTCTAAAACGCCATCACCATCATCATCGGCGTTAT
>NW_014627741.1:0-240 GCF_000485595.1 Priapulus caudatus | reverse complement strand
ATGCACTCATGTATGCACTATCCACTATGATTATGCATTATGCACTATGCACTACAGTGTATGCACTATGCACGATGCACGATGCACGATGCACTATGCGCTATGCACTATGCACTATGCACTCTGCACTCTGCACTATGCACTATGCACTACGCACTATGCACTACAGTGTATGCACTATGCACTATGCATTATGCATTATGCACTATGCACTACAGTGTATGCACTATGCACGATGAA
>NW_014627740.1:0-240 GCF_000485595.1 Priapulus caudatus | reverse complement strand
TTAGTGTAGACAAATACCTCTGTACAAAAAAAACGTACTTTGAATGAATACGGAATCATGGATTTATAAATTACTGCATTCGTTTCATTTTGTTTTATTTCGTTATGCATTCACCACGTTTCATGAAATACTTTAATAATAACCGATAACAAACATAACAATTAATGAAAAATAGATTTGCATATATGATAAGCCTTCTAAAATTTGAATCCATTGAATTTAGTGACATTGATTAAATTG
>NW_014627739.1:0-240 GCF_000485595.1 Priapulus caudatus | reverse complement strand
CTACTGCTGCTGCTGCAGTTGCTGCTGCTGTTGTGGTGCTGCTGCTGCTGCTACTAGTGGTGGGGGTGGTGGTGCTGCTGCCCCTCTTGCTGCTGCTATTGCTGCTGCTGCTGATGATGATGATGAAAAGGAGAGGAAGAGAGAGAGGGAGGGAAGTAAGGGGGCGGGAGCGAGAGAGAAATCTTCGTTGCATCAATCTCCGGTTTCACTCCGCCGTGTCCGGCAGCAAGGTCTGCTCCC
>NW_014627738.1:0-240 GCF_000485595.1 Priapulus caudatus | reverse complement strand
TGTGTGTGTGTGTGTGTGTGTGTGTGTGTGTGTGTGTGTGTGTGTGTGTGTGTGTGTGTGTGTGTGTATGTGTGTGTTACGTGTATTATATTAATACGCCAATAAACGCACATGTGCCCACAATCCAATTATTCAGTCGTAAAGTCGTGGAGAACGTACGGTCACATCCAATATTTTGTCCGCATAGTTACCACACCAAGTTATTATCACTGACAACATGCAATACTGTAGTATATATAT
>NW_014627737.1:0-240 GCF_000485595.1 Priapulus caudatus | reverse complement strand
CTCCGCGCGCGCTCTCTCTCTCTCCCCGCTCTCTCTCTCTACCTCCTTCCTCGCTCTCTATCTCCCCCTCCTCTCTACCTCCCTCCCCCTCCTCTCTACCTCCCCCTCCTCTCTCTCTATCTCCCCCTCTCTCTACCTCCCTCCTCTCTCTCTCCCCCTCCCCCTCTCTCTACCACATCCTCTCTCTCTACCTCCCCCTCTCTCTACCTCCCTCCTCTCTCTCTACCTCCCCTCTCTCTA
>NW_014627736.1:0-240 GCF_000485595.1 Priapulus caudatus | reverse complement strand
AGAGTAGAGTAGAGAGAGAGAGAGAGAGAGAGAGAGAGAGAGAGAGAGAGAGCGCTGGAGACAGCTAGAGAGAGAGGTAGATAGAATCAAATTAATGAGGTCTGTATGTGGAATTGAGAGAGAGAGAGAGAGAGAGAGAGAGAGAGAGCGCGCGCTAGAGACAGCTAGAGCGAAGTAGATCGAAGCAAATTAATGTGGTCTGTATGTGGAGTCGAAAGAGAGAGAGAGAGAGAGAGAGAG
>NW_014627735.1:0-240 GCF_000485595.1 Priapulus caudatus | reverse complement strand
CAATCAATCTGTCCGTCCATCCGTCCGTCCGTCCGTCCGACCGATCGTCCATCCATCCATCCATCAATACATCCGCCCGTCCATCCGTCCGTCCATCCGTCCGTTCATCTGTCCGTCCATTCGTCCGTCCGTCCGTCCGTCCGTCCGTCCGTCCGACTCACCGTCCATCCACGCACACACACACACACACACACACACACACACACACACACACACACACACACAACAACACACGCACAC
>NW_014627734.1:0-240 GCF_000485595.1 Priapulus caudatus | reverse complement strand
GAGAGAGAGAGAGAGCGCGCATCACGGCTGTGCATTAATACTTGACTTTTGAAGTGCTATTTACACTGCAAAACAAGAGTCGGCGTTCCCTCTAGCAGCTGCTTTTTTACGTTCTGATCGGGCGCTTAAACGATCCGAGAGAGGTTTTTCCGTAATGTAAAACGATGCATTAGCGAAGGAGCTCCGTGAGGCGAGAGAGAGAGAGAGAGAGAGAGAGAGAGAGAGAGAGAGAGAGAGAGA
>NW_014627733.1:0-240 GCF_000485595.1 Priapulus caudatus | reverse complement strand
CACTCACTCTCTCTCTCTCTCTCTCTCTCACTCGTTCTCTCTCTCTCACTCGCGCTCTCTCTCTCACTCGCTCTCTCTCTCTCTCTCTTTCTCACTCATTCTCTCTCTCTCACTCGCGCTCTCTCTCTCACTCGCTCTCTCTCCATATCTCCAATTCCCCCCATTTTCCCAATCGTTCTGTCCTTCGCTCTCTTGCTCACTTTCTCTCTCGCCCCCCCCCCACTGCTCTCGCTCTCTCTC
>NW_014627732.1:0-240 GCF_000485595.1 Priapulus caudatus | reverse complement strand
GCTCCAGCCGTTCGTTTTCGTCGATAATCTTCTGCGCTACTGATATCAAATTGCGGATCACGAACTCCGTCAAGTTGGTATGTTGTAAGGCAGCTGCACGCACCAACAACGACTTTTCTTTAGAGGCAATACGTAGCGACATACGGTCGTTAGTTTCTACTGGGATCTGAGGCATTATTAAACCCTTCAGCTTGTACGTACTGAAAGTGTACATAAAAGTAAGTTTAGTTTCAATATGTG
>NW_014627731.1:0-240 GCF_000485595.1 Priapulus caudatus | reverse complement strand
GCGTCGTAACGTTGCAACAACTTTTGCGTCGTAACGTTGCAACAACTTTCGGGTCAAAATGTTGCAACAACTTTCGGGTCGTAACGTTGCAACAATTTTCGTGTCGTAACGTTGCAACAATTTTCGGGTTGTAACGTTGCAAACTTTTGGGTTGTAACGTTGCAACAACTTTCGCATCGTAATGTTGCGACAACTTTTGCCTCGTAACGTTGCAACAACTTTCACGTCATAACGTTGCAA
>NW_014627730.1:0-240 GCF_000485595.1 Priapulus caudatus | reverse complement strand
GCGATCGACAATATCACCGCGATGAGCAGGCACTGTTACCACGCGCAACTGCCTGGCTGCGCCCTGCTCTTCAAAAAACGTACTATCGAGCACCTGCATGTCCATCGCTCTCGCCAATAAAACCGAGGCGAACGCCAAAAACACCAGCAACACAGTTGCTCGACGCCATGGCATTAATGGTTTAGATGCATTTTTCATAATTTAATAATCAAGCTCAGTTTCATGAATATGTTCATGGCT
>NW_014627729.1:0-240 GCF_000485595.1 Priapulus caudatus | reverse complement strand
TTCCTAATAATTAAAAAAGTTAGTACATGTAGTAAAATTGCATTAGAAAATTCTCTCAATACGTGCGAGCAACGATTTAAGCATTGTGTCAGATCTCTCTCCTCACATCTCTGTAGACAGAAGTTTAATCCTTCCGCATAGATCGATTCAATGACATTCACAATGATATTTAAAATCTCGTTTGATTCACATGAAGAGGAATAATTTGTGTCCATATTGCATAAGGGAGACAATTTACCC
>NW_014627728.1:0-240 GCF_000485595.1 Priapulus caudatus | reverse complement strand
AGAAGGGGGTGGAGGAGGAGGAGAGGAAGAGAGGAGGTGGAGGAGGAGGGGGGAGAAGGTGGAGGAGGAGGAGGGGGAAGGTGGTGGAGGAGGAGAAGGGGGAGAATGTGGAGGAGGAGGAGGAGAGGAGGTGGACGACGAGGAGGAGGTGGAGGAGGAGGAGGAAGGGAAGAAGGTGGCGGAGGAGGAGGAGGGGGAGAAGGTGGAGGAGGGGAGGAGAGGAGGTGAAGGGGAGGAGGA
>NW_014627727.1:0-240 GCF_000485595.1 Priapulus caudatus | reverse complement strand
ACACACACACACACACACACACACACACACATATATATAATAAATAAATAATATATATAATATAATTATATATATATATATATATCTATATCTATATATATAATTATATATATACACCTTACACACACAAACATATATATATATATATCATTATATACACGCACGCACGCACGCACACACACACACGCGCGAACACACACACACATACACACACGCACACACACGCACACACTCACACAC
>NW_014627726.1:0-240 GCF_000485595.1 Priapulus caudatus | reverse complement strand
AATATGTTTATCTAGTTATTTAATATTTATTTACAATAAATTTACAGACATGTCACACACACATAACGTAAAATTGTGAATATATTATATAATAAATATAATCATGCGTGCGATGTCTGCTTGTAGTTGTTTGTGCGTCCACATCGTGTACACGCTCGCGCGCGCGCGTATGCGCGCGTGCGTGCGTGCGTACGTGCGTGCGTGCGTTTGGTGTGTGTGTGTGTGTGTGTGTGTGTGTGT
>NW_014627725.1:0-240 GCF_000485595.1 Priapulus caudatus | reverse complement strand
GCATCTGACTACGTCAGATGAGCTAAAAATCAAAAGTTAAGACTAATAATCTCGTTTCTGATGATGGATATCATCGTTAGTGACCGCGAAGAGAGAGAGAGATGAAGTCAGCGTCAAGACTAACATTACCACTAATAATCTTGTTTCGGACGACGGTAGCGACGGAGATAGACCTCCGATCGGTGGCGACCGGCGCAACGAGATATGACGAGAGAGGAAGAGAGAGGAAGAGAGATGGCG
>NW_014627724.1:0-240 GCF_000485595.1 Priapulus caudatus | reverse complement strand
CGGCCTGCACGGCGATTACGGGCGCGGGACTGTCACGCCGCTACATGGAGGAGGTCGTGAAGGCAGCGATCAATGTGCGCGGGGAGGAGGGCGGGAGGGAGGGAGGGCGGGATGGAGGGAGGAAGGGAGGGGGGATGGAGAGTGGAGGAAGGGAGGGTGGGAGGAAGAGAGGGAGGAGGGAGGGAAGAAGAGAGGGAGGGAGGGAGGGCGGGAGGAAGGGAGGGAGGATGAGAAGGAGGA
>NW_014627723.1:0-240 GCF_000485595.1 Priapulus caudatus | reverse complement strand
GTCTCATATGTTGGTTCTGCTGTTGCTTCTGCAGTTGGCTCTGCTGTTGCTTTTGCTGTTGGCTCTGGTGTTGGCTCGTATGTTGGTTCTGCTCTTGCGTCTGCTGTTGTCTCATATGTTTGTTCTGCTGTTGGTTCTGATGTTGGTTCTGCTGTTGGTTTAGCTCTTGGTTCTTCTGTTGTCTTGTATGTTGGTTCTGCTGTTGTCTCGTATGTTAGGCCTGATGTTACTTCTACTGCT
>NW_014627722.1:0-240 GCF_000485595.1 Priapulus caudatus | reverse complement strand
GAGTGAGTGGTTGGGTAGGTGGTTGTTTGAGTGAGTGGTTGGGTGGGTGGGTGAGTGAGCGAGTGAGTGAGTGAGTGGTTGGGTGGGTGAGTGAGTGAGTGGTTGGGTGGGTGGTTGTTTGAGTGAGTGGTTGAGTGAGTGGGTGGGTGAGTGAGTGAGTGAGTGAGCTAGTGAGGGTTTGCATACGTGCCTGGCGAGCGAGCGATAGCGCCGACCAGGTAAATTCGTTGATCTTTATCT
>NW_014627720.1:0-240 GCF_000485595.1 Priapulus caudatus | reverse complement strand
CAAACAGCAGAAGGAAACTTTTCTTTTACGATAGCTACGGTGTTGTCGGTGCAGCCATTACAGGCAACGATGAGATGATCAACACCTTGTTGTGCAACAATGCTGTTGAGGCAATCTGCTATAACCCCTGCTTCATTATGTGCTGGCACAATCACTGTAGCCATGTTAACGATATCCTTTTAGCCATGAATGGCGTTGTTGAAAAATAGTACGCCATTCCGATAATACGACTTCCTTGTC
>NW_014627719.1:0-240 GCF_000485595.1 Priapulus caudatus | reverse complement strand
TAAACTAAACAAATAATAAATTTAATAAATTAATAAATTAAAAATAAATTAAAAATAATACATACTAAAGAGGTAAGTAAAAGGAGAAAAGGAAAAAAGGAAATCTAACTATCTATCTATCCATGCATGCATCCATCCATCCATCCCATTCCATGCCATCCCATCACATCCCATCGCACGGCATCCCATCCCATATCCCATCCCATCTCATCACATTCAGTGCCATCCCATTCCATGCCA
>NW_014627718.1:0-240 GCF_000485595.1 Priapulus caudatus | reverse complement strand
GTGTGGAGCGGTGTGTGGGCGGTGTGTGGAGTGGTGTGTGGAGCGGTGTGTGTGGTGGTGTGTGGAGTGGTGTGTGGAGTGGTGTGTGGTGTGTGTGGTGGTGTGTGGAGTGGTGTGTGTGGTGGTGTGTGGAGCGGTGTGTGGGGCGGTGTGTGTGGTGGTGTGTGTGGCGGTGTGTGGGGCGGTGGGTGGGGTGGTGTGTAGGGTGGTGGGTGGTGTGGTGTGTGGGGCGGTGTGTAG
>NW_014627717.1:0-240 GCF_000485595.1 Priapulus caudatus | reverse complement strand
GTTGTGTGTGTGCGTGCGTGCGTGTTGTGTGTGTGCGTGTGTGCGTGCGTGCGTGTAGGTGTGTGTTTGCGCGCGTATGCGCGCGTATGCGTGCGTGTGTGAGTGCGTGCGTGTATGCATGTAGACGTGTGTGCCTGAGTGTGTGCGATTGTGTGGAGAGCGTGTGCGTAGGTGCGTGAGTTTGTGTGTGTGTGTGTGTGTGTGTGTGTGTGTGTGTGTGAGTGCGTGTGTGTGTGCGCG
>NW_014627716.1:0-240 GCF_000485595.1 Priapulus caudatus | reverse complement strand
GAGAGAGAGCGAGAGAGAAAGAGAGAGGGGGGCAGAGAGAGAGAAAGAAGTGGTCAGTGTGAGTCTGTGGTCAACCTCTCTTTATCTCGCAGTTACACCTGTAATCTCCTTCTCACAATTAGGCTATGCACACAATCCAAAAATAATGGTGTGGGGGAAGGTTGGGGAACAACCACTCCACCTTACCTCCCTCCCTCCCTCCCTCCACCGTCCTCCTCCCTCCCTCCCTCCCTCGTCTCT
>NW_014627715.1:0-240 GCF_000485595.1 Priapulus caudatus | reverse complement strand
GTAACACACGATAGACTGAACAGAAGGCTGTGTTAGTGGGATAGCGAAGTTATAACACTCACACTGTGCAATGATTGGACCCAGTCCGTTCAGTTTTTGAGCGGAAAAAACTTTCCCCTTGCAACACTTTTGATTCCTAAACTTGCTTTTTAAATTTCTACCCAGTGACGCTAAGTGGTTACAAATACTTTCCTGCGACACGTGTAACTAAAGAGTGTTTAGAAAATGGCGTTCAGAAAA
>NW_014627714.1:0-240 GCF_000485595.1 Priapulus caudatus | reverse complement strand
GACAACAGAAGAAGATGTGAAAGATTCAATCACAATTCCAGGCTACCCAACAGACGGTGACCAACCAACAATTACAATTGATGATCCAAATCAATTACCGGACGGTTCACAAGAAGGTACGACTGATGTAAATGTAACAGTGGAATATCCAGATGGCACAACAGATCACATCACAGTTCCAGTGACTGTTGGAAAGCAAGCGGATAACGATAAGTACACACCAGAATCAAATGGTGTAAA
>NW_014627713.1:0-240 GCF_000485595.1 Priapulus caudatus | reverse complement strand
TGTGCGCGCGTGCGTGCGTGCGTGCGTGCGTGTGTGCGTGCGTGTGTATGTTTCTCTCTCTCTCGTGCGCGTAGCTGAGACATCTCTAGTCGTCTGTACGTACACTACTCGTAGCTGAGATATCTTCTCATAGATGAGATATATTCTCGTAGCTGAGACATCTTCTCGTAGCTGAGACATATTCTCGTAGCTGAGACATCTTCTCGTAGCTGAGACATCTTCTCGTAGCTGAGACATCTT
>NW_014627712.1:0-240 GCF_000485595.1 Priapulus caudatus | reverse complement strand
TCCCGGACAATTACCCCCGGACAATACCCACCCCCCACAATTACCACCGGACAATTACCCCCCGGACATTCACCCCCATGCCATTCACCCCCCGGACAATTACCCCCCCCACCCACAATTACCCCCGGACAATTACCCCACGGACATTTACCCCCCATGCCATTCACCCCCGGACAATGACCTCCCTCCACAATTACCCCCGGACATTTACCCCCCGGATAATCACCCCCCGGACATTTA
>NW_014627711.1:0-240 GCF_000485595.1 Priapulus caudatus | reverse complement strand
GTTAGCTCAAGATCATTCTTAACCTTACCAATACGTTCCAACCCTAGTTCAATGGATGTAAAATGACATTTCTCAAGATGAATCAACCATTCATCAAGCGACATCAGACCTGAATTTGAATCAGAAATCAAATCGACCATGCTTGTTTTCAAGCGTCATTATGTAACGAGTGAAGAATCTAATAATCAGCAGACAAATCTGGCACTGGAACGGGCACGCGCATTAATAAGGTAGAAAGAT
>NW_014627710.1:0-240 GCF_000485595.1 Priapulus caudatus | reverse complement strand
GCACAGCATCCCACCCCACGCACAGCATCCCCACCCCACGCACAGCATCCCACCCCACGCACAGCATCCCCACCCCACGCACAGCATCCCCCACCCACGCTCAGAACCCCCACCCCCCACGCACAGCATCCCCACCCCACGCACAACATCCCCCATCCCCCACGCACGGCGAGCGGCAAATGTAAGCAACGCAAGATGCAAGTGCTTTACCGACGGAGCCTGCCGCTTGCTCGCCGAGAA
>NW_014627709.1:0-240 GCF_000485595.1 Priapulus caudatus | reverse complement strand
TACCGCATTATGCAATAGTGCATGGTGCATGGTGCATGGTACCTGGTGCATGGTGCATGGTGCATGGTGCATAGTGCATAGTGCATAGCGCATATCGCATAGTGCATAGTGCATAGTGCATGGTGCATAGTGCATACTGCATAGTGTATAGTGTATAGTGCATTGTGCATTGTGCATAGTGCATACCCTGTAGTGCATAGTGCATAGCGCATAGTGCATAGTGCATAGTGCATAGTGCAT
>NW_014627708.1:0-240 GCF_000485595.1 Priapulus caudatus | reverse complement strand
CGAGCATTTCTGCGTCACGTGCAGTTTTAGCCAGAATGGAAGCCGCTGAGATCTCAGCTACTAAGTTGTCGCCTTTGATGATAGGGCGAACAGGGAGTTTCAGTTGCGGGCAATGATTGCCATCAACTAAAACTATGTCAGGTGTTAGTGTTAAGCTCTCAACCGCACGTTTCATTGCAAGCAAGCTGGCTTGTAAAATATTCAACTGATCAATTTCTTCGACGGAAGCTGATGCAACGG
>NW_014627707.1:0-240 GCF_000485595.1 Priapulus caudatus | reverse complement strand
CAGCAGCAGCAGCAGCGGCAGTAGCAGCGGCAGTAGCGGCAGCAGCAGCGGAGGCGGCGGCAGCAGTAGCAGCGACAGCAGCAGCAGCGGCAGTAGCAGCGGCAGCAGCGGCAGTAGCAGCAGCAGCGCGGCAGCAGCAGCAGTAGTAGCAGTAGCAGTAGCAGCAGTAGTGGCAGTAACAGCAGTGGTAGCAGTAGTAGTAGCAGCAGTAGTAGTAGCAGTAGCAGTAGCAGCAGTAGT
>NW_014627706.1:0-240 GCF_000485595.1 Priapulus caudatus | reverse complement strand
GAACCAATAAACAAATGAAGGAACGAATGAATGCACAAACGAACAAACGAATGAACCAACGCACGAATGAATATACCAATGAACCAACGAATGAACCAACGAACGAACGAAACAACCAGTGAACGAACGAATGAACAAACGAATGAACAAACGAACGAACGAATGAACGACCGATTTTATTCTTATTATCCTCTCTCACTCTGACTCTCTCTCTTGCGTTAATTATCTCTCTCTCTCTCT
>NW_014627705.1:0-240 GCF_000485595.1 Priapulus caudatus | reverse complement strand
TCTATCTAGCTCTCTAGCTCTCTAGCTCTCTAGCTCTCTAGCCTTTCTCTCTCTCTCTCTCTCTCTTTCTATATATAAGGTGCGTGCGTGCGTGCGAGCGTGCGTACGTGCGTGTATGTGTATGCGCGTTAGCGCGCGTGTGTGTAAGATGGATAGGGAGGGAACGAGAGAACGCGCGCGAGAAAGCTAAAGAGCGAGATAGAAAGAAAGAGAGGGAGAGAGAGGATAGAAAGAAAGGGG
>NW_014627704.1:0-240 GCF_000485595.1 Priapulus caudatus | reverse complement strand
GCCGATAGATAAAACACATCTGGTAGAGATCTATTACGAGGGTAGGTCTCCACAAGAAGCGAAAGAAGTGGTGTCGAGTCTGGTGAAGAATTTTATTAAATCGCAGATAGATTCTCATAGCGAAACGGGCGCTTTTGCAAAAGATTTTCTGACTAAGCAAGTTGAGGATGCACGTGGTCGCTTGCAAGATTCGGAAGAAAAGTTAGTAGCGTATTCAAATGCTAAAGGTATTTTGGGTAT
>NW_014627703.1:0-240 GCF_000485595.1 Priapulus caudatus | reverse complement strand
TATATATATATATATATATATATATATATATATATATTATGTTTACCCTCGCTACACTCCGTTCCGTCCTTATCTTCTCCCCTTTTGATTCCCCTCCTCTCCCTTTCTGATTCCCCTACTCTCCCTTTTTGATTCCCCTCTTTTCCATTTTTGATTCCCTTCCTCTCCCTTTTTGATTTCCCTCCTCTCCCTTTTTGATTCCCCTCCTCTCCCTTTATATATACACAGTGATACTTACAG
>NW_014627702.1:0-240 GCF_000485595.1 Priapulus caudatus | reverse complement strand
GCTGTAGGTGTGCGGGGCAGGAGAGGAGGAGGAGTATGCATCACAGATTGTGTGGCTGTAGGTATGCGGGGCAGGAGAGGAGGAGGAGTATGCATCACAGATTGTGTGGCTGTAGGTATGCGGGGCAGGAGAGGAGGAGGAGTATGCATCACAGATTGTGTGGCTGTAGGTATGCGGGGCAGGAGAGGAGGAGGAGGAGTATGCATCACAGATTGTGTGGCTGTAGGTATGCGGGGCAGG
>NW_014627701.1:0-240 GCF_000485595.1 Priapulus caudatus | reverse complement strand
TGCATGATGTGCATGATTGATGTGCATGATGTGCGTGATTGATTTGCATGATGTGCATGATGTGCATGATTGTAGTGCATGATGTGCATGATTGATGTTCATGATGTGCATGATTGATGTACATATTGTGCATGATTGATGTGCATGATGTGTATGATTGATGTGCATGATGTGCATGATTGATTTGCATGATGTGCATGATGTGCATGATTGTAGTGCATGATGTGCATGATTGTAGTG
>NW_014627700.1:0-240 GCF_000485595.1 Priapulus caudatus | reverse complement strand
ACACACACACACACACACACACACACACACACACACACACACACACACACACACAGACCCACGCACGCGCACACATGTACATTTTGGAGTGTTTTTCAGTTATATTCGTTATACACGCACACGCACGCACATACACGCACGCACGCACGCACACACACACACACGCACCACGCACGCACGCACGCACACGCACGCATACACACGCACACACACGCACGCGCACATATACACAAGCACATA
>NW_014627699.1:0-240 GCF_000485595.1 Priapulus caudatus | reverse complement strand
TGTGTGTGTGCGCGCGCGCGCGTGTGTGCTCGCGCGCTCGTGCGTTTATTTATTTCGTTTATACTGTATTTATTTATTTATTGCTTTGCTTACGTCTGTTCCGGTCAGCGATGCTGCAGTCCTTCTTCATTTAATTATTCACGCCAAAGAAGAACATTAAAATATTAACATTAATTGAGACTAGACGTAGGACCGCGGTAGGCTAGGACAGAAGGAGGAGGAGGAGGAGGAGGAGGAGGA
>NW_014627698.1:0-240 GCF_000485595.1 Priapulus caudatus | reverse complement strand
AGAGAGAGAGAGAGAACGAGAGAGAGAGAGAGAGATAGAGCGCGCGCGCGAGAGAGAGAGGGAGCAAGAAAGGGCTAGAGTGATAAACAGCATTAGAAGCGAGAGAGAGAAAGAAGAGACAGCGAGACAAAGCGAGAGAGGAGCGAGAGAAATGAATTCACCTCATTACCTCGTGCAAAATAAAAACGGGAAAACAGAACCTTTTACTGTCAACGAAGCCCCCATCTCTCTCTCTCTCTC
>NW_014627697.1:0-240 GCF_000485595.1 Priapulus caudatus | reverse complement strand
TATGTATGTATGTATGTGTGCGTGCGTGCGTGCGTGCGTGCGTGCGTGCGTGCGTGCGTGCGTGCGTGCGTGCAGTGCATGCATGCATGCATGCATGTATGTATGTATGTATGTATGTGTGTGTGTGTGTTGTGTGTGTGTGCTCGTCCGTGCGTGTTGTGTGTGTGTGCTCGTGCGTGCGTGTTGTGTGTGTGTGTGCGCGCGTGCCTGCGTGTTGTGTGTGTGTGTTCGTGTGTGTGT
>NW_014627696.1:0-240 GCF_000485595.1 Priapulus caudatus | reverse complement strand
GGTAGGGGTGGGCGGGTTGTCATGCAGTCAATATCCACAAGCGTGTTGCGAATTTAGCAGAAGCTTTTCTGTTCGCTCCGCCGGAAATGTGAAAATATGTCGACCTTTCGAGCGCGTCAACATCGGTCGCATTCTCTATAGAATTTCCATCCGTGAAATCCGGCATTTTTCGAAGCAGCGCGACAAAACATTTTGTACTGATTTTTTTCTTACTCTCTCTCTCTCTCTCTCTCTCTCTCG
>NW_014627695.1:0-240 GCF_000485595.1 Priapulus caudatus | reverse complement strand
CAACAGGGACAACAGCAGCAGAAGCAGCAGCTACCACAGCAGCAGCAGCAACAGCTACCACAGCAGCAGCAGCTACAGCAGCATCAGCAGCAACAGCAACTACCACAGCAGCAGCAGAAGCAGCAGCAACAGCTACCACAGCCGCAGCAACAGCTACCACAGCAGCAGCAGCAGCTACCACAGCAGCAGCAACAGCTACCACAGCCGCAGCAACAGCTACCACAGCAGCAGCAACAGCAA
>NW_014627694.1:0-240 GCF_000485595.1 Priapulus caudatus | reverse complement strand
GACAGTAACACGTGGTGAGACCGAGACTATAGCATGTGGTGAGGACTACGGCGGAGCGTCGGCAAGCGGGTTCCGGGAGCCAAGGAGCCTACAGGATCGCCGTCCACGCCGAACGTTCTACCGACCCGTGGACGCGTGGGAGGAACGTCGCATAGTGCCGGGACCCACTAAGCGCACCGTGCCGTGATTTGTTTATTTTGTAGTTGACACATTTTTTTGTAATGTTTACCGCTGGGCGGT
>NW_014627693.1:0-240 GCF_000485595.1 Priapulus caudatus | reverse complement strand
AGTTCAGAGGACTGTGAGTGCAGAGAAAGATGTGGGGAGAGAGGAGGAGGGAGGGAGAAGGGGAGAGGAGAATGAGAGAGGGAAAAGGTAAGAGAGAGATAGAGAGAGAGAGAGACAGGGAGGGGGAGGAAGAGAAAGGGGAGTCTACCTGTTCATTATTGAAGCCTACGACGTCAGGTTCAGAGGACTGTGAGTGCAGAGGAGGGCTGCGGGGGTGGCAGGAAGAGAGGCGAAGGAAGG
>NW_014627692.1:0-240 GCF_000485595.1 Priapulus caudatus | reverse complement strand
GAGAGAGAGAGAGAGAGAGAGAGAGAGAGATGAGAGGAGGGGAGAGATGAGAGAGGGGAGAGAGAGTAAGACAGAGAGAAGGAGAGATAGATAGAGAGATATGGAGACCTCTACATATATATAGTGTGTGCGATGTGAAGACTACATGTGCGGCCTATTAGGTAATCTTTGTTGTTCCAGGAGGCAGTAAAACTCAGGAATTTAATTTTAAGATTCGTTTATTATTAAAGAAAATAAAAC
>NW_014627691.1:0-240 GCF_000485595.1 Priapulus caudatus | reverse complement strand
GACTACAAAGCTAAAGCCTTGCTTGCTAGTCAACAAATGCGTGCCGCTCTCAATGAGAGAAAATTAGAAAAAGCGAATGAGCTACTACAACAACGAAATTATTTAAAGGCAGAAGTTAATAAACTCACCAAGCTTTTAAAACCATCAACAGAATCAACTACGACGCAATATGTCACCTCACGCAGTGATACTAATCTGCCCACTTCGACACAGCTTGTGTTACAGGATCAAGCAGCACTT
>NW_014627690.1:0-240 GCF_000485595.1 Priapulus caudatus | reverse complement strand
ATTGTCGTGCTTACATCGAAGTCAATACTCGTCAACCATTGCATCAACCTTAGGTTGGTCCACACCAGCACGTCGTTGTTCGTGCATCTGTCGCAGTCTTCACGCCTCGCAGCCAATGCCTGAAACGCAGAATGTATAGCGTCGTATCGTGAATGAGGATCTTTCACATCGTCACGCGAGTTCGTGTGTTAGATGAGAATGCATTCCGTGCGAGTGTATGTGTGTGTGTGTGTGTGTGTG
>NW_014627689.1:0-240 GCF_000485595.1 Priapulus caudatus | reverse complement strand
ATAATTATTTGCATACCGATACGTTGTAATTATTATGATCCTAAACGCTTTCCGCAAAATACCATTATTAATTCACACACTGCATGATAAGTTGCATGAAATGGCGAAATGTCATTTTAATTTTTTTCGACAATGATATCTTAATTGTGCTAGATGAATAACGCCGAGTGTTATGTTAATTATTTAATTGCTTGTAATTATTATTATCAAAAAGGAATGCCGTGAAATTTATTGTTAAAG
>NW_014627688.1:0-240 GCF_000485595.1 Priapulus caudatus | reverse complement strand
CTCTCTCTCTCTCTCTCTCTCTCTCTCTGTTACGCTCTCTTCTTTCTCTCTCTCTCTGTTACGCTCTCTTTCTTTCTCTCTCTCTGTTACGCTCTCTTTCTCTCTCTCTCCATCTCTCTCTTTCTGTCTGTCTGTCTGTCTGGCTGTCTACGCCGCACGGTGGCGCTGCTGGTTACAAAAATTAGAACAGAAATCAGAGATTCAACGCGCAGAGAAGTAAAGTCGGTAAAGTCGTAAATA
>NW_014627687.1:0-240 GCF_000485595.1 Priapulus caudatus | reverse complement strand
TCTCTCTCTCTCTCTCTCTCTCTCTCTCACCATCTCTCTCTCCCTCCCTCTCTCTGCCCCCCTGTGCTCATGCAGGTATAATAATTCTGCCATCGGGCTGCGGGCGCGGCATGACGTGGCAGTAGTGGCAACCCGACCCGCGGCCAATGAATTGTATGATTGTACGTGCGGGGGTGGGGCAGGAATGGTTGTGGGAGGCAGGGCAGAGCGGGGGGAGGCAGGACAGAGCGGGGGGAGGGC
>NW_014627686.1:0-240 GCF_000485595.1 Priapulus caudatus | reverse complement strand
GCTCGCACGCACCTCGCACGCACGCTCGCACGCACGCTCGCACGCAGGCACGCTCGCACGCACGCTCGCACGCAGGCACGCTCGCACGCACGCACGCTCGCACGCACGCTCGCACGCACCCTCGCACGCACGCACCCTCGCACGCACGTTCGCACGCACGCTCGCACGCACGCACGCTCGCACGCACGTTCGCACGCTCGCACGCACGCTCGCACGCACCCTCGCACGCACGCACCCTCG
>NW_014627685.1:0-240 GCF_000485595.1 Priapulus caudatus | reverse complement strand
GTCTTAATCTGAAATTTGAAAACCCTGACGCTGCACGGAAAAGATTGCAGTTGTATATTAACCTCAAATTAGCATCAACAGGTCAGCCGGTGAGTCAAGGTGGTGATAATGAGTTCATGCTAATTGCCAATGACTTGCTCAAGAGCTACAGAGAAAAGAACAGGCAGCTCCACGATTACCAATCTCCTGTTGATAAACGTATCCAGACTTTTCTTGACGATTATTTGCAAGAATGTGGTG
>NW_014627683.1:0-240 GCF_000485595.1 Priapulus caudatus | reverse complement strand
TGATGATACGCGCGCGTCTATCTGTCCTGATGATACGCGCGCGTCTATCTGCCCTGATGATACGCGCGCGTCTATCTGTCCTGATGATACGCGCGCGTCTATCTGCCCTGATGATACGCGCGCGTCTATCTGCCCTGATGATACGCGCGCGTCTATCTGCCCTGATGATACGCGCGCGTCTACCCGCTCTGATGATACGCGCGCGTCTATCTGCCCTGATGATACGCGCGCGTCTATCTG
>NW_014627682.1:0-240 GCF_000485595.1 Priapulus caudatus | reverse complement strand
TCCAGCCTATATAGTAGCCAGCCTATATAGTATCCAGCCTATATAGTATCCAGCCTAGTATATATTAATATAGCCTATTAATATCCAGCCTATAGTATATCCAGCCTATATAGTATCTTGATAGTATCCAGCCTATAGTATATCCAGCCTATATAGTATATCCAGCCTATAGTATATCCAGCCTATAGTATATATTAATATAGACTATTAATATCCAGCCTATAGTATATTCAGAGAGCC
>NW_014627681.1:0-240 GCF_000485595.1 Priapulus caudatus | reverse complement strand
CTACGGCAAGCTGCACGTCGCAGCCATCGGCATCGCCGAGCGACACAAGAACCTGATCGGGGCTGACGGCAAGGATCGGCTGGTGGGTGTGCGCAGTGGGGAAGGAGGAGGGAAGAGGAGAGCGAGGGGAGGAGGGAGGAGGAGAGGAAGGAGGAGGAGAGGAGAGCGAGAGGAAGGAGGAGGAGAGGAGAGCGAGAGGAAGGAGGAGGAGAGGAGAGCTAGGGGAGGAGGGAGGAGGAG
>NW_014627680.1:0-240 GCF_000485595.1 Priapulus caudatus | reverse complement strand
TTACCTTCTCCCGTCCTCCTCCTCCACCTCCTCCCTTCCTCCTACTCCTCCCCCTACTCCATCACCTTCTCCTCTCCTCTTCCTCCTCCTACTCCCCTCCTCCCCTCCTCCTGCTCCTCCTTTTCCTCCTCCTCCCCTCCTCCCCTCCCCCTGCTCCTCCTCCCTCTACTCCATCACCTTCTCCCCTCCTTCTCCTCCTCCTCCTCCTCCTCCTCTTCTTTTCCTCCTCCCCCTGCCCCC
>NW_014627679.1:0-240 GCF_000485595.1 Priapulus caudatus | reverse complement strand
TGGTTACGTGACGTAAGGTGACGTGGTTACCTAACGTAACGTGACGTAATGTGACGTGGTTACGTGACGTAAGGTGGCGTGGTTACGTGACGTAAGGTGACGTGGTTACGTGACGTAACGTGACGTGGTTACGTGACGTAAGGTGACGTGGTTACGTGACGTAAGGTGACGTGGTTACGTGACGTAACGTGACGTGGTTACGTGACGTAAGGTGGCGTGGTTACGCGACGTAAGGTGACG
>NW_014627678.1:0-240 GCF_000485595.1 Priapulus caudatus | reverse complement strand
AGAGAGAGTTATGCTAGAGAGAGAGTCGTGCTAAAACTAGAAGAGTTATGCTAGAGAGAGAGAGTTATGCTAGAGAGAGAGCCATGCTAAAAACTAGAAGAGTTATGCTAGAGAGAGAGAGTTATGCTAGAGAGAGAGTTATGCTAAAAACTAGAAGAGTTATGCTAGAGAGAGAGAGTTATGCTAGAGAGAGAGTCATGCTAAAAACTAGAAGAGTTATGCTAGAGAGAGAGAGTTATG
>NW_014627677.1:0-240 GCF_000485595.1 Priapulus caudatus | reverse complement strand
GTTCTAATTGCGATTTGAATCGGCGTGCCATTCCGACCACCCGTATTGACATTGGCAGAATATGAAATGAGTTTTTTGGCTAAACCGAGATTGCCTCTTTGAATCGCCATTTGCAACGGCGTTCCTTGAGGTGATGGTAAGTTAGCGTCTGCACCATTTTCGAGTAATAACTGAATGATACCCGCTTGATTCTTTTCGATGGCTAAATGTAAAGGGGCACTTTCCTTGTTGTTTTTGGCG
>NW_014627676.1:0-240 GCF_000485595.1 Priapulus caudatus | reverse complement strand
TCTCTCTCTCTCTCTCTCTTCTCTCTCTCTCTCTCTCTCTCTCTCTCTCTCTCTCTCTCTCTCTCTCTCTCTCTCTCTCTCTCTCTCACATATGCGTACTCTCTCTCCCTCTCCCCCTCTTTCTCTCTCTCTCGCACTCCCTCTCTTCCGCTTTCTCCCTCTTTCTACCTCTCTCCTCTTTTCTCTCTCCCACTTATCTTTCTCTCTCCCCTCCCTCTCTCTCTCTCTCTCTCTCTCTCT
>NW_014627675.1:0-240 GCF_000485595.1 Priapulus caudatus | reverse complement strand
GCTACCCCAGCACGTCCTAGAAAATATGATGCGTAAAGATCTCGGTGATTTGCGGGTATTTAGTGCACAAGGGCAGTTAGTCCCGCATCATTTTATAGGTGGAGTTACCCAGCAACAGGAGCAAACCACGGTCTTAATCTTCTACCCTTTTACACAACAACAAGCGACTGATCCCGCCTCGATTCGACTGCGGATCGAACAAATGGGCACAACACAGAAAATTGAGTTGGATAGTCAAAC
>NW_014627674.1:0-240 GCF_000485595.1 Priapulus caudatus | reverse complement strand
CATAGTGCATAGTGCATAGTGCATAGTGCATAGTCGCATAGTGCATAGTGCATAATGCATAATGCATAGTGCATAGTGCATAGTGCATAGTGCATAGTGCAGAGTGCATAGTGCATAGTGCATAGTGCATAGTGCATGGTGCATGGTGCATACACTGTAGAGCATAGTGCATAGTGCATAGCGCATAGTGCACAGTGCATAGTGCATGGTGCATGGTGCATACACTGTAGAGCATAGCGC
>NW_014627673.1:0-240 GCF_000485595.1 Priapulus caudatus | reverse complement strand
GGCAGGGCGTCGAGCACGGCACGCAGCGTAATCCCCATCCCGAGGCCACCGACCAGAACCCGCGGCCCCGAATGGTGCTTCAAGCCCTGACAGCCGAGTACGCCCAGAGCGATTTCAGAACGTTGCGCCTTGCTATTCATCAACACCTGGCTCCCCAGGGAGATCATAAAATCCCCCGGGCCCCGCTGGCGCAGCTCAAGGCTCCCCTCATCTGCAGTGATGAAGCGGTCGAGCACCTTC
>NW_014627672.1:0-240 GCF_000485595.1 Priapulus caudatus | reverse complement strand
ACACACACACACACACACACACACACACACATACACACACACACACACACACACACGCACGCACGCACACGCACACACGCACGCACGCACGCACGCACACACACACACACACGGAGAGAGAGAGAGAGAGACAGACAGACAAAGAAAGAGAATTAACTATACACCGCATTTGTGTCTGTGTGCATGCGAAGTGAGGGCGAAACAGAGAGCGAGAGAAAGACAGAAAGCGACGAGAAGAGA
>NW_014627671.1:0-240 GCF_000485595.1 Priapulus caudatus | reverse complement strand
ACACACACACACACACACACACACACACACACACACACAACACACACACACACACACACACACACACACACACACACGCACACATACATACACGTGCGCGCGTACATGCTCACGCGCGCCCTTGTGTGAACGCACACGCGCACACGTACACACAAAAAGAGGTAGAGCACAGGCACAAAATTATAGAGATTATAATTATAATTACAACAAAATTATAAAGTTTATAACTATAATAGCTCT
>NW_014627670.1:0-240 GCF_000485595.1 Priapulus caudatus | reverse complement strand
TCTATGTATATATAATAATGTTTACCTAGAATGCTTATTCAGGAATTATCACTATGTATAGTAACAAGAGCTAATAGTACCTTATTATAGCTCAGCTCCTAGTTATATAGGTATTATTAGGCTCTTGATTGTAATTATGCTTTCATTCATTTCTAAAAATATTATATAGGAAGGTTCGTCATTTCATATGTATATGTGTATAGTAGTATATAATAATGTTTATCTGGAATGTTTGTATTC
>NW_014627669.1:0-240 GCF_000485595.1 Priapulus caudatus | reverse complement strand
GTGTGTGTGTGTGTGTGTGTGTGTGTGTGTGTGTATATATATGTAGTGTGTGTGTAGGTGTGTGTATGTGTGTGTGTGTGTGTGTGTGTGTGTGTGTGTGTGTGTGTGTGTGTAAATCTTATCTACATGCTTCACTTTGCTCGCAGCATCGCGCCACAATTCCCAGCTATGATAATGTCTGGGCAAATGGCGCTGTAACGTCGGTCGCCGTTGACTGCCAATTAGATAATATTCTTCGGC
>NW_014627668.1:0-240 GCF_000485595.1 Priapulus caudatus | reverse complement strand
ATGCTATGTACTGGTTGATGATACGGACTCCAAACTATGTACTATGTACTATGTAGTACTATGTACTACGTATGTACTGTACTACGTATGCACACTAGTACATACACTAGTACATACACTAGTACGTATGCACGTAGTACTACGTATGTACTGTGTAGTACTATGTACTATATACTATGTACTAGTATAGAGGCTATATATATAAGTGTCAGTGTGCAGCACTGCAGCGGCAGCAATGGC
>NW_014627667.1:0-240 GCF_000485595.1 Priapulus caudatus | reverse complement strand
GTTACGGTGGGAAAGGGTGGAGAAGTTGGCGGGAAAGGTTAGATAAGTTGGCGGGGAAGCGTGGAGAAGTTGTTGGGGAAGGTTGGAGAAGTTGGCGGGGAAGGTTGGAGAAGTTGTTGGGGAAGGTTGGGGAAGTTGGCAAGGAAGGTTGGAGAAGTTGGCAGGGAAGGGTGGAAAAGTTGGCGAAGAAGCGTGGAGAAGGTGGCGGGGAAGGGTGGAGAAGTTGGTGGGAAAGGGTGG
>NW_014627666.1:0-240 GCF_000485595.1 Priapulus caudatus | reverse complement strand
TAGTTAAGGACAGGACAGATTAGACATTAAATCCAAGTAAATCCATTTAATCTATTATTTGTGCAAATCTTTAACCAGATAGACAAAATAGTAATAAGAAAGCAATCCAAGACCAAATCTCGAAAGTCTAGGGTGCCAGATTTCGAAACAATTGGAAGTTATTCTGTATGACAACAGCGTGAAGCTGTGTGAACAACTCAGGCTAGTAAACACACCAATGTGCAGTAGCTGTATTTTCCA
>NW_014627665.1:0-240 GCF_000485595.1 Priapulus caudatus | reverse complement strand
ATAAAACCCTTTTACTATGCTTTACTTGAAAATGGATCATTCATCTTTTCTTCTGAGCTTAAAGCCATTTTAGCGCACACTGATTTTAATCGAGAGATGGATCCTCGTGCGATTGAAGATTATTTTTCTTACGGCTACATACCCGAACCAAAAACTATATTTAAACAAGCTAGCAAGCTCTCACCTGGATACTGCTTATCCGTACGCAGTGGCAAAAAACGCTGCAACCTAAACAATATT
>NW_014627664.1:0-240 GCF_000485595.1 Priapulus caudatus | reverse complement strand
ATAGCCATAATTTTTCGCTACCAAACCACGTTGAACCTCAATATGTCGCGTACGTGCATACACATTTGGCTTGAGATGGTGATTAGCAAACAGCGACATAAAATAATTATTGCTCAGCGGCAGGTCGAGCAGAATGAAATTCTCCTCGACGAGGCTGGTTAGCGCTAACTGTTTTTTGCCCGCCAGACGATGATCAGCCGGTAATAGCACATAAGGCTTGAGTTCCACCAGCGGATGAAA
>NW_014627663.1:0-240 GCF_000485595.1 Priapulus caudatus | reverse complement strand
CTTCTTAAGGGGCTTATTAGCATGCTAACAGGCCCGTAGGCTTGTTAATTGGTTATATGCTTGCTAGCAGGCCTGTAGGCTTGTTAATTGCTTATAAGCTTGCTAGCAGGCCTGTAGGCTTCTTAGGGGGCTTGTTAGCTTCCTAGCAGGCCTGTAGGCTTGCTAATTGGTTTAAGAAGCCTAAAGGCTTGCTAGCAAGCTTATAACCAATTAACACGTTCAACGCGAAACACGAGTATA
>NW_014627661.1:0-240 GCF_000485595.1 Priapulus caudatus | reverse complement strand
CATGTTATTGCTGAGATGCAAAAAGCCGGCGGCACAGCTGCATTTGTTGATGCCGAGCATGCGCTTGATCCTCAATATGCTGAAAAGCTCGGTGTGAACATTGACGATCTTCTGGTCTCACAGCCAGATACCGGTGAGCAGGCACTTGAGATTACCGATATGCTGGTACGCTCGAATGCGGTTGATATCGTCGTCATTGACTCAGTGGCGGCATTGACACCAAAAGCTGAGATTGAAGGG
>NW_014627660.1:0-240 GCF_000485595.1 Priapulus caudatus | reverse complement strand
CTCACCGCTTCCCGCTCCGCACCGCTTCCCGCTTCCCGCTCCTCGCCGCTTCCTGCTTCCCGCCGCTTCCCGCTTCCCGCTCCTCGCCGCTTCCTGCATCCCACTCCTCGCCGCTTCCCGCTTCCCGCTCCTCGCCGCTTCCCGCTCCTCACCGCTTCCCGCTCCCCGCAGCTTCCCGCTCCTCACCGCTTCCCACTCCTCGCCGCTTCCCGCTTCCCGCTCCTCGCCGATCCTCGTCGC
>NW_014627659.1:0-240 GCF_000485595.1 Priapulus caudatus | reverse complement strand
TCTCCGACTCAGACGGTGCATAGTTTATTGTGCATAGTGCATGGTGCATAGTGCATGCATAGTGCATAGTGCATAGTGCACAGTGCATAGTGCATATCGCATAGTGCACAGTGCACAGTGCACAGTGCATAGTGCATAGTGCATGGTGCATAGTGCATATCGCATAGTGCACAGTGCACAGTGCACAGTGCATAGTGCATAGTGCATGGTGCATAGTGCATGCATAGTGCATAGTGCATA
>NW_014627658.1:0-240 GCF_000485595.1 Priapulus caudatus | reverse complement strand
AATAAGACAATTAAGAAGATAAGAAGAAAAAGAAGAAGAGGAGGAGGAGGAGGACGAGGACGATGAAGACAAGGAAGAAAAATGAGAAGAGTAAAAGCAAGAAGGATAAAAGAGAAAAGAAGCATAAGAAGAGAAGAAGTAGCAGAGGAAGAATAAGAAAAAGAAGAAGCAGAAGGAGGAGAAGAAAAAGGAGAAGAAGAAAAAAAAGAAGAAAAAGAAGCAGAAGAAGACGAAGAATTA
>NW_014627657.1:0-240 GCF_000485595.1 Priapulus caudatus | reverse complement strand
GTTGTGCTGTCGTGGTGCTATAGAGGTGCTGTCGTGGTGCTATAGAGGTGCTGTCGTGGTGCTATAGAGGTGCTATCGTGGTGCTGTCGTGGTGCTATAGAGGTGCTATCGTGGTGCTATAGAGGTGCTATAGAGGTGCTGTCGTGGTGCTATCGAGGTGCTGTCGTGGTGCTATCGAGGTGCTATCGAGGTGCTATAGAGGTGCTATCGTGGTGCTGTCGTGGTGCTGTCGTGGTGCTA
>NW_014627656.1:0-240 GCF_000485595.1 Priapulus caudatus | reverse complement strand
CTAACTGTTGCTTGATGTTGCCAGGACAACGCTGCTCACTGTTGCTCACTCTGGCTACGACAACAATGTTAACTGTTGCTTGATGTTGCCAGGACAATGCTGCTCACTGTTGCTCACTCTTGCTACGACAACACTGCTAACTGTTGCTTGATGTTGACAGGACAACGCTGCTCACTGTTGCTCACTCTTGCTACGACAACAATGCTAACTGTTGCTTGATGTTGCCAGGACAACTCTGCT
>NW_014627655.1:0-240 GCF_000485595.1 Priapulus caudatus | reverse complement strand
CGTGATTACCATGTTGCGTTAAAAGTATTCGATTTATCGAAAGTAATACTGAGTTTAGAGCGAGCAGGGGTTGCCTATAGCAAAAGCAAATCAGGGCGAGCCGCTCTATTTTGTCGAGATTACGATGGAAATACAGTGGAGCTTGTTGAGCTTGCAAAGTAATTAGAGGCGTGAGTAATGTGCGTCATAGTGTTCCTTTGTATAAAAAACATTGTTTATTTGGAGTGAGCATAGGGTACA
>NW_014627654.1:0-240 GCF_000485595.1 Priapulus caudatus | reverse complement strand
CGCGTGTCATGTCGTAGCCACGCGTGTCGTGTCGTAGCCACGCGTGTCATGTCGTAGCCACGCGTGTCATGTCGTAGCCACGCGTGTCATGTCGTAGCCACGCGTGTCATGCTGTAGCCACGCGTGTCATGTCGTAGCCACGCGTGTCATGTCGTAGCCACGCGTGTCGTGTCGTAGCCACGCGTGTCATGTCGTAGCCACGCGTGTCGTGTCGTAGCCACGCGTGTCGTGTCGTAGCCA
>NW_014627653.1:0-240 GCF_000485595.1 Priapulus caudatus | reverse complement strand
TATTGATACTGTGAGCCAAATGCACTAGGTCAGTTCGCTTATGGCAGCGGGTTTTCTGGAATAGTGACTTCATTTGCGTGATGATAGTTTCAGGACTCACGCATCGCACTTCCGCCATTTCGTTATTGGTGTGACCCTCCACCGTCAACCTGCAGACATCTAGCTCGCTCGGCGTGAGCCCGAAAATAGTTGAGAAATGGGCCAGGTCTACTAACCTTGCCAGTTCCGGGTCCACCAATA
>NW_014627652.1:0-240 GCF_000485595.1 Priapulus caudatus | reverse complement strand
GTATTTAGAATCACTAGATCAGCGAGTTCTTCGGCTGTTTTGCGTGAATTTTTGAAACGTATTTGATAGGAGGTTTCATTCGCCTTTAAGGTGCCTGCGGGTAGCTCAAGCGCCTGATTAGCGATTAAATTGGCGATATCTTGTACGCTAAGTTGATATTTTAAGAGTGTGTCAGGGTGAATTAATATTTGTAACTGATGGGATGAAAATCCGCCGAGCGATACAATCGGAATATTGGGT
>NW_014627651.1:0-240 GCF_000485595.1 Priapulus caudatus | reverse complement strand
GCACGCACGCACACACGCACACACACAGAGCAAGAACGTGTGTCTGTGGGACACGCTACTGCCCCAGCGCAAGGCCTGCGTGCAAGGTACGTGAACACGCACACACACACACACGCACACGCACGCACGCACGCACGCACACACGCACACAGAGCAAGAACGTGTGTCTGTGGGACACGCTGCTGCCCCAGCGCAAGGCCTGCGTGCAAGGTACGTGAACACACACGCACGCACGCACAC
>NW_014627650.1:0-240 GCF_000485595.1 Priapulus caudatus | reverse complement strand
ACACGCACACACACGCGCACGCGCGCACATACACACAAACACGCGCTGTCATGCACACGCACGCGCACGCACGCCCCGCACGCTCGCTGACACGCATGCCTGCACGCACGCGCACGCCCACACGCACGCACACGCTCGCACGCACGCACATGCACACAAACACGCGCTGTCATGCACACGCACGCGCACGCACGCCCCGCACGCTCGCTCACGCGCATGCCTGTACGCACGCGCACGCCC
>NW_014627649.1:0-240 GCF_000485595.1 Priapulus caudatus | reverse complement strand
TTCTTTTCTTACATTATTTTATACCTGTAGAAGGAGGTGCCGTGATGAAACATTGTGCTCCCCACTAGGCTGTCACATCCACCCACGCACTCACACACGCACACAAGCACGCACGCACGGATTCACTCACGCACGCACGCATGGATTCACTCACGCACGCATGGATTCACGCACGCACGCATGGATTCACGCACGCACGCATGGATTCACTCACGCACGCATGGATTCGACGCACGCACG
>NW_014627648.1:0-240 GCF_000485595.1 Priapulus caudatus | reverse complement strand
ACATTCTATATTGAAACGCTTCAAGTGCCTGTGCTCGCTGCAGGCCAAACTGTGTAACAGCTAAATAAGTCAGGCTTCAACATTCGATTATGACGGCAACAATTCACATGCTACTCTAAACATTTTACCAGAGGAAATTACGCTCAAATACAGATAATGAAGTGGTGAACGACGGCGGTGAGGGTGAGGGCTGCCATTACCAAATCTCACGAGATCACGCTGCGACTGCAGCGCCTTTTG
>NW_014627647.1:0-240 GCF_000485595.1 Priapulus caudatus | reverse complement strand
CGGTTCAACAACTCGCCGCACTGCCTTGTCATATAGATGGGTTAGTCACTCTTGCCGTGTTACCTAGTGTCAACATGGTTGCACCTCGTGCTGTCGTTTTTAATGATAGCTTTGCTGGCAAGCAACTTGAGCTCACTCGTTGGAGTGCGGGCTATTCACACATCAATGCTGAAACAAAGATTAGCGTTGATGATGAATTGATTATCGCCATTGCAGAAGGCAAAGAATATTCAGGTGGTG
>NW_014627646.1:0-240 GCF_000485595.1 Priapulus caudatus | reverse complement strand
CTTGTATGATGTATCTTCTTGGAAGATATGATCATTCATACTATCCCAAGTATCATCTCCCTCTTCATAACGTCGAAAAGTATGTACTAATGTATCATCAGGTGATGTTGCCATGCCTATTCTCCAGTACTACAGCCTAACGGCCTAGTTAAAATTCTAGCTTGAGTAATTGACTCAATATAAATTAATTGCCTATCTAAAAGTTGAACATCTAACAACGATCAACTCTTAATTGTTTTT
>NW_014627645.1:0-240 GCF_000485595.1 Priapulus caudatus | reverse complement strand
GGGTGAAACAGGTTGTACACCTGCTGGCAGGCGGGCCGGTGCTGCGGCGCTGAAACACAAGAACATGTCGTAACGACGGCACTGCAGCACTGAAACACAAGAACACGTCACAGAGATGGTGCTGCCGCGGTGCGAGAACAATAACAATAACAATAACAATATATATATATATATATATATATAGAGAGAGAGAGAGAGAGAGAGAGAGAGAGAGAGAGAGAGAGAGAGAGAGAGAGAGAG
>NW_014627644.1:0-240 GCF_000485595.1 Priapulus caudatus | reverse complement strand
AAAATGGAAGCGCAGGCTTTTGGAATCTTGCCTGAAAATATCTTTGAGTTCTGGGATTGGGTCGGCGGTCGTTACTCGCTGTGGTCTGCCATTGGCTTACCTATCGTTTTGTATCTCGGGATGGATCATTTTCTGGAGATGCTCGAAGGGGCGCACGCGATGGATCTGCATTTCAGGCAGACACCGCTAGAGAAAAATATTCCGGTCATCCTTGCGATGATGGGAGTCTGGTACAACAAT
>NW_014627642.1:0-240 GCF_000485595.1 Priapulus caudatus | reverse complement strand
AGCTCTCATTACCTTATTTATTAGCGCTTGATTTTATTCCTGATATAGACACGAGTAAATAATCTCAAATACTATCTGTGAGGTTATATTTACTTCTGCCCACAGCCATGCGGCAACATTAGGCTGTATATCCGAGGGTCTTATCTTGTGAATATTGGTTCCTCTTTGAATCGGACGCGACGGAATCAGAGCAACCACTGTCGACAAACGAATTCAGTATACAGAGGTATCCTATACAAC
>NW_014627641.1:0-240 GCF_000485595.1 Priapulus caudatus | reverse complement strand
AACGTTGATGAAAATGTTTCATCCCTGGTTGTTGTTTTTCCTCGTGGAGACGCGGCTATAGACCGTTGTGAATATAAGCGCATTGCAGCTCATGCGAATACACAGTAACATACACAGTAACATACACAGCAACATACACAGCAACATACACAGTAACATACACAGTAACATACACAGCAACATACACACAACATACACAGTAACATACACAGTAACATACACAGTAACATACACAGCAAC
>NW_014627640.1:0-240 GCF_000485595.1 Priapulus caudatus | reverse complement strand
CAGCAGCTAGCAGCGGCGGACAGCAGCAGCGGCAGCAGCGGCAGCAGCAGCAGCGGTAGCAGCAGTAGTAGTAGCAGTAGTAGTAGCAGCAGCAGCAGCAGCAGCGGCGGCAGCAGCAGCGGCAGCAGTAGTAGCAGACGACCTAGATGTGCTCCGTATTCCGTGTGTAGGAGAGCAGCGCGCCATTTTTGTCACCGAGCTGATCGTTCTAATTTGTCTCCTAATTGAACAGCTTCGCAC
>NW_014627639.1:0-240 GCF_000485595.1 Priapulus caudatus | reverse complement strand
ATCAGTATAACATCAGTATATCATCAGTATAACATCAGTATAACATCAGTATAACATCAGTATAACATCAGTATATCATCAGTATAGCATCAGTATAACATCAGTATAGCATCAGTATAACATCAGTATATCATCAGTATAACATCAGTATAACATCAGTATAACATCAGTATAACATATATAGCATCAGTATAACATCAGTATAACATCAGTATATCATCAGTATAGCATCAGTATATC
>NW_014627638.1:0-240 GCF_000485595.1 Priapulus caudatus | reverse complement strand
CTCTCTCTCTTTCTCTCTCTCGTTCTCTGTCGCTCGCCCTCTCTCTCTTTCTCTCTCTCTCGCTCTACTCCCCTCTCTCTCTCGCTCTACTCCCCTCTCTCTCTCACTCTACCCCCTCTCTCTCTTTCTCTTACCTCATGTCTATCTATCTCGTTCTCTCGTTCGCTTTCACTTTTCCCTCTCTGTCGCTCTCTCTCGCACTCTCTCTCTCTCTCTCGCCCTGCCCCTCTCTCACCCTCT
>NW_014627637.1:0-240 GCF_000485595.1 Priapulus caudatus | reverse complement strand
CGCTGCATACCACCGCTGTGCCACGGGGGCGCGCGCGCGGTATATATCACCGCCGCGCCGCATACTACCGCTGTGCCGCGGGGGCGCGCGCGCGGTATATATCACCGCCGCGCCGCATACTACCGCTGTGCCGCGCGCGCGCGGTATATATCACCGCCGCACCGCATACTACCGCTGTGCCGCGGGCGCGCGCGCGGTATATATCACCGCCGCGCCGCATACTACCGCTGGGCCGCGGGC
>NW_014627636.1:0-240 GCF_000485595.1 Priapulus caudatus | reverse complement strand
AAAACAGCCAAAGTATTGAGCTTAGGCTGTGGTAGCGGCATCCTCGATTTGAAATTGATAAAGATTATCCAGCAGCAAAATATAAAATTTCACCTTACAGGATTGGATTTCAATAAGACGGATCTTAGGCAGTTTCATAAACGTCTTTCCACTCTCGACAAAGAAATCCAAGAAAGTGTCACCCTAGAATATGAAAAATTTACACCAGAAACAGATTTGGGTGGGCAATATGACCTCATC
>NW_014627635.1:0-240 GCF_000485595.1 Priapulus caudatus | reverse complement strand
GGGCGACATTACCCGTAACCGTTTCGTGCAATCGCTATTGAATTCACGTTTTTCTCTGCAACAACTCACCTTAGATTTTCTCGAAGATAATCAAGGATCTGATCTAGTTGAACTTATGCAGCTAGACAAAGGTAAATGGATAGCAACAACCGCTCTGTCGAAAGAGCATCTGTGGCAACCGAAATAAGCTACTCTAAAGACAGCTTACTATTTTAAAGTGCAAAATATCTCAAAGGTTAT
>NW_014627634.1:0-240 GCF_000485595.1 Priapulus caudatus | reverse complement strand
TGGGTAATCGACCCGGTCGTATGGAGCCAAGAGCCGTAAAACGAAGGCCCAAGGCATTCCCTTTACTGACTAAACCAAGGGATATGGTTATCCTAAAAAGCTTAAGTAAGTGCCATTCTGTTCTGACCGCTTAAATTTGCGGATGTCAGTACGCTTCACTCTAATCCTTATTATTCTTCAGATTAAACTAAACTGTTTTCTAACTATTTCGCTTGCTTCAACAAATTTATTAGAAAGAGT
>NW_014627633.1:0-240 GCF_000485595.1 Priapulus caudatus | reverse complement strand
TCCCTCCTCCCTCCTCCCTCCACCCTCCTCCTCCTCGCCTCCTCCCTCCACCCTCCCTCCTCCGTCCTCCATCCTCCCTCTCTCCGCCTCCTCCCTCCACCCTCTCTCCTCCCTCCTTCCTCCACCCTCCCTCCTCCCTCCTCCCTCCTCCCTCCACCCTCTCTCTCGCCTCCTCCCTCCACCCTCCCTCCTCCCTCCACCCTCTCTCCGCCTCCTCCCTCCACCTTCTCTCCTCCCTCC
>NW_014627632.1:0-240 GCF_000485595.1 Priapulus caudatus | reverse complement strand
GCACAAAGGAGAACCATAACCTAATTAGTAATTGATTCATTAAATCTAAAGATTTGGACTTTAATCAAAAGGTTTCTCCCATTATTTTATTCGAATTGGTAGCCTCTACCTTCAATTCGAGGAATTACCCTAATTCCTTAGCGGGTGCTAGAATCCACTTAGACTGCACACAAGCCCAACTTTGGTTGGCCAACCCATGTACATCTAAGGGTAGGTTCATAACCAATTGTTTCTCTAAAT
>NW_014627631.1:0-240 GCF_000485595.1 Priapulus caudatus | reverse complement strand
TGACGAATGACGTTAGACATATGAGAACAATGACGGATGATGTTAGACATATGAGAACGGTGTGAGATGACGTTAGACATATGAGAACGATGACGGATGACGTTAGACATATGAGAACGATGAGAGATGATGTTAGACATATGAGAACGGTGTGAGATGATGTTAGACATATGAGAACGATGAGAGATGATGTTAGACATATGAGAACGGTGAGAGATGACGTTAGACATATGAGAACGG
>NW_014627630.1:0-240 GCF_000485595.1 Priapulus caudatus | reverse complement strand
CCTCCTCTTACATCTCACCTCCTCTTACATCTCACCTCCTCCTTTTACATCTCACCTCTTACATCTCACCTCCTCTTACATCTTCACCTCCTCTTACATCTCATTACATCTCACCTCCTCTTACATCTCACCTTCTCCTCTTACATCTCACCTCCTCCTCTTACATCTCACCTCCTCTTACATCTCACCTCCTCTTACATCTCACCTCATTTTACATCTCACCTCCTCCTCTTACATCTC
>NW_014627629.1:0-240 GCF_000485595.1 Priapulus caudatus | reverse complement strand
GACCTTGATCATATTTCTCTTCCGCTCTACCGCGTACCGAAACTAGGTTGCTGCAACCTTTATTTGACATTGACCTTGACCTTGACCTTCATAATATTTCCCTTCCACTCTATAACTCGGCCCCTAATTGACCTAGCGCCACCAAACTTGGTATACTTACACTTCTTGGAGTGATGCTGTCGCGTACCGAAACTAGGTTGCTGCAACCTTTATTTGACATTGACCTTGACCTTGACCTTC
>NW_014627628.1:0-240 GCF_000485595.1 Priapulus caudatus | reverse complement strand
GTCACATTGGGTTGGCAGACGACTTTTTAATGTACCGCTAGCAATACGCATATAGTGCCAACACCGACGGGTGTTCCGTATGCAATCGATTTACTAGCAACGGAAATGGACTATATATGTCCTAGTACGCTAGTAAAAACCATGCGGTTCAAAGTAAGGTTTTAGCATTACTAATTTAAGAAACAGTCGCATAGCGACACATTACAATTTAATCAGAGCGGCTTTTAGTCCGTAGTCGTT
>NW_014627627.1:0-240 GCF_000485595.1 Priapulus caudatus | reverse complement strand
AAAACGATGACAAAACTGTGCATAGCTATAGCCGTCATTAGGATGCTGTTGACGGTACTCTTGCCACAATAAATGGCGTGTTACCAACTTGGTCTTTTTAAGATCAGCAAAGCAGCTTATAAAGTCCGGTTCTGAAAAGTGTCGCTGCCCGGTCACCGATTGTGTCGGGAACAATAAAAGCCCCAGATCGCGTTCATCCAGGTCACGACTAATAGGCCAGCTAACCTTGGCTTCTTCGGC
>NW_014627626.1:0-240 GCF_000485595.1 Priapulus caudatus | reverse complement strand
CACGTACACACACGCACTCGCGCGCGCACGCACACCCACACACACACACACACCCGCACACACACACACACTCGCGCGCGCGCGCGTACCCTGGTTAGAGGATAGCGCCCTAACTACTGCTATTCTTAACGACAATCGCCATACACCCCGTGTTCACGTCATATCAAGTCTGTGATTACTTAGATCTCCCGATTGCCACCCGATTGCCACCTGATTGTCACCCGATTGTCACCCGATTGT
>NW_014627625.1:0-240 GCF_000485595.1 Priapulus caudatus | reverse complement strand
ATTATTGGGACCCATGTTCTCTATCCTTTAACCGCCCCTATGAGCACTAGTAGTAGTAGTACTAGTACTAGTACTACTACTACTACTAGTAGTAGTAGTACTAGTAGTACTATTACTAGTATTAGTATTAGTAGTACTAGTAATACTAGTAATACTAATACTAATAGTAATAGTATTATACAATCACTAGTCACTACGTATGACGGCTATAGCCTATAGCAGTAGGCCTATATGGCCTGA
>NW_014627624.1:0-240 GCF_000485595.1 Priapulus caudatus | reverse complement strand
AGTAATGGTGGATGGTTGCTTGGGTAGTTATGGTGGATGGTTGCTGGTGTGGTTATGGTGGATGGTTGCTTGGGTAGTAATGGTGGATGGTTGCTGATGTAGCAATGGTGGATGGTTGCTGGGGTAGTAATGGTGGATAGTTGCTGGGGTAGTAATGGTGGATGGTTGCTGGGGTAGTAATGGTGGATGGTTGCTGGGGTAGTAATGGTGGATAGTTGCTGGGGTAGTAATGGTGGATGG
>NW_014627623.1:0-240 GCF_000485595.1 Priapulus caudatus | reverse complement strand
ACACACACACACACACACAAACACACACACACACACACACACGCACGCACGCACGCACACACACACACACACACACACACACACACACACATGCACACAGCACACATACAAACGCTGACACACACAGACACGCACAAACATACACGCACACGCATACGCACACAGACACTGCATAACACACAAACGCATGCACGCATGCACGCACGCATGCACGCACGCACGCTCGCATGTCTACTTTTG
>NW_014627622.1:0-240 GCF_000485595.1 Priapulus caudatus | reverse complement strand
CTCTCTCTCTCCCTCCTCTCTCTCTCCCTCTTTCTGTCTCTCTCTCTATCTCTCTCTCTCTCTCTCTCTGTCTGTCTGGCGCATCCTCTCCCGCTCTGCTCGTGTAACCAGCTATATCAAGGCTGATTTATGATCTCTAGATTCCGTCTGAAGCAGCCACCGATACAGGGGTTCACGTGCGCCTTCTCTACCGGGTGACTCATCATCATCGTCGTCATAATCATCGTCGCCGTCGTCGTT
>NW_014627621.1:0-240 GCF_000485595.1 Priapulus caudatus | reverse complement strand
GTAAATCAGGAAGTATTTGACTCCTGACTCGGGTTAATTTCGCACCCTGAACAGCCTTCACCGCGTCAAACCTTGCCGCACGTGATCGCATCAGCTCGTTAGTTTACGTGTTAGTGACTCATCCGTGGCAGACAGTATCAGTAGTCAGTTATGCTTGGCATCTCTAAACTCAGATATATATATATATATATATATATAATTATAAAAAAATGAAATATAATCTAATTCAATAAAATATCA
>NW_014627620.1:0-240 GCF_000485595.1 Priapulus caudatus | reverse complement strand
TCCTATAGTCCGCATCCGTCTTCGTATGTTCCGTAAACACTGTCATTAGGCGGTCATTTCGGTCATTTACATGAAACCAACCACCGAATTAGCATACACTGGTCATCGGGGAACGAAGGGGGAGGGAGGAGGGTGGAGGAAAGGGAGAAGGAGGGAGAGGGGAGAGAGAGAGCGGAGACAGTCAGCGAGCGAGAGAAAGAATAAGTAGCGAACCGAAAAAAGGAAGAGAAATAAGAAGAG
>NW_014627619.1:0-240 GCF_000485595.1 Priapulus caudatus | reverse complement strand
TATAACTGTCTTTCTCGCTCGCTCGCGCACTGTTTTTTCTCTCTCGCCATCTCTTTCTCTGTCTCTCGCCCCCGCACTCTTTTTCTCTCTCCTTTTCTCTCGCTTTATCTCTCTCTTTAAACTCATGGGCTGACGTGGTTGATGCAGTGTAGAATATTGGTGTAACAGTGTAGACACGTATTATTATGTGACGACGATGTGTGTTATTATGTGGTGACGTGTTATTATGTGACGTGAAGG
>NW_014627618.1:0-240 GCF_000485595.1 Priapulus caudatus | reverse complement strand
TATATATATATATATATATATATATATATATATATATATATATATATACATAATATCAGGAGTGAATAATAGTAGATTATTATTATTACTATTATGCTAATTATTTTAATATTATTATTCACTTCTGATAATATATATATACATGCATAATTTAATAACTAGGCCTATATACGCGTGTAGATGGCAGCTTAATTCTATTAACGCAATATATATATATATCAAGAGCTAATAATACATAGA
>NW_014627616.1:0-240 GCF_000485595.1 Priapulus caudatus | reverse complement strand
GTGTGTGGTGTGTGAGCTGTACTTACGACTGCCGTGACGATGAGGTCGAGGGTGTAGTTGGTCGACTGCAGACTCTCGTAGTCTAGCGGCCTGCGGATGGTGATGAAGCCTTGGTAGGGCAAGTTGATCGCAAAGTAACTACTAGCATCCAGCTGCAGAACAAAACAGGCCGCTGTTAGAATGGACATACATAAACACACACACACACACACACACACACACACACACACACACACACAC
>NW_014627615.1:0-240 GCF_000485595.1 Priapulus caudatus | reverse complement strand
ATGTTGTGCGCTTACCAACCTTACCTAACCCAGGCGATTTTCACTGGCGTTCAGGTGGTGAGCTGCACATGTGGAATCCGGATACGATTGCAAATATTCAGGAAGCCGCAAGAACAAACAGTAAAGAAGCGTATAAAAAATTCGCAGATTTCTCAAATCATCAGGCAACCAAAGGCGCAACTTTACGTGGCCTGCTGACATTTAAAGAAAATGTTAACGGTGGCCCAATCGATATCGATG
>NW_014627614.1:0-240 GCF_000485595.1 Priapulus caudatus | reverse complement strand
CTATCCTTCAGCATCATTCACTATCCTTCAGCTTCCTTCACTATCCTTCAGCATCCTTCACTATCCTTTAGCTTCCTTCACTATCCCTCACTATCCTTCAGCTTTCTTCACTATCCTTCACTATCCTTCAGCTTCATTCACTATCCTTCACTATCCTTCACTATCTTTCAGCATCCCTCACTATCCTTCAGCATCCTTCACTATCCCTCACTATCCTTCAGCTTCCTTCTCTATCCTTCA
>NW_014627613.1:0-240 GCF_000485595.1 Priapulus caudatus | reverse complement strand
AGAGATGGAGTAAACACAGGCCATGGAGATAATTCGTTAGAGCCGAGGGCGGGGCGGGGAGAGCGGGAGGGATGTGCAAGGCTGCTGGACATGCTTACACGCACACAGATAGTGATTCATATTATTGACGATTTAAACGCGCGAATAGAAATGTTTCTCCTCATCGAGCGATGTCGTTGAACGCCTAAGGGGAATTAATATTCGTAGTTGTTGTTTTCGTTTATATATATATATATATAT
>NW_014627612.1:0-240 GCF_000485595.1 Priapulus caudatus | reverse complement strand
CGTGCTGCGCGTCGGATTCCTTCTCGAACAGCTCCTCCAGGTGGCGCCGGCGTAGCGTCACCTCCATCGTGACGATCGCGCCGGCCGTGATAGTCGCCGAGTCCTCGTCATCCAGAACTGAAGCCACGAACCATTATTGATCACCGATCGATCGATTGATTTTTGATCGATTGAATCTAGATCAATTGGTTTCTGAGCGCTTGCACACATTTAATTAAATTTCTATCATTTATTTTAATT
>NW_014627611.1:0-240 GCF_000485595.1 Priapulus caudatus | reverse complement strand
GGGGGAGGGGCGGTGTGAGGGGAAAACCCTCACTCTGGGATGGGCAGCTGGTGGTAACCCGATCTCACACGACTCGAGGGTTCGTAATTATCGATGTAATGCTTCACGGCAAAGGCTTGGCTTCCGTCGCTTCTCCTCGGATTCTCACGTTCCATGGAGCTGTGAACTGGGATGAGAGAAGGAGTGCACACTATTGTGCGCACAGCGCTGTTGACGCGACGAGTGCTCTCTCTCTCTCTC
>NW_014627610.1:0-240 GCF_000485595.1 Priapulus caudatus | reverse complement strand
GCTGATGTAGACGTGACGTTGTGTGTGCGTGTAATACGTGGTGACAGCGACGGGAACCTGACACGGGTGACATCTGGCCCCGTGTGTTGTGAGTGCTGATGGCTGCCATGAACTCTCCTCATGTACGACACATCATGGTATTCTATACCCTGTTACCCTATTACCTATATTCCCTATATACCCTGTGCTGCTGCGGCTCCTGCGGCCATGCCCGACTCACACTAACACGCGCTTGATACA
>NW_014627609.1:0-240 GCF_000485595.1 Priapulus caudatus | reverse complement strand
AGAGAGAGAGAGAGAGAGAGAGCGGGGAGAAGAGGAGGGGGAGACCAGGGAGAAGGGGAGAGGGAGCTGAGAAACGGAGAGCGAAAGATAACAGAGATATCGAGAGATGTCGGGAGAGAGAGAGAGCGGGGGAGAGAACGCGCAAGGAGAGGTAGATCATCAGATTCATTAGCATTAGCAGCGGGTTCACGTTAGTGGTGAACTTGACATTGTCCCCCTTCCCCATATGTTCATTAGGCC
>NW_014627608.1:0-240 GCF_000485595.1 Priapulus caudatus | reverse complement strand
CACTGTCACATATTCATCGGTCACTGTCACATATTCATCGGTCACTGTCACATATTCATTGGTCACTGTCGCTATCACTGTTCACTGTCACATATTCATCGGTCACTGTCACATATTCATTGGTCACTGTCGCTATCACTGTTCACTGTCACATATTCATCGGTCACTGTCACATATTCATCGGTCACTGTCACATATTCATCGGTCACTGTCGCTATCACTGTTCACTGTCACATATTC
>NW_014627607.1:0-240 GCF_000485595.1 Priapulus caudatus | reverse complement strand
CCCTGGTCCCGAGGCCAGCTGGATTTTGTATGAGCGTTTAACGGCAATGGGTGTGGCGTGTCAGTTGGTCGACCAGATGACGTGGCGCGATGAGGAGCTAGGGCGTGATTACAACGATGTAAACGATATTCTGAAGGCAGAGGGTTCGAGTGAGTTAAGGATCCAGCTGAAGAAACATGAGGAGTGGGTTATACCCGGCCTGTGGGGTAAGTCGATTAAGGGTCGTAAGTCTCGGCTGTG
>NW_014627606.1:0-240 GCF_000485595.1 Priapulus caudatus | reverse complement strand
GCTCCCGGCACCACCTCCCACGCTCCCGGCACCTCCTCCCACGCTCCCGGCACCTCCCACGATCCCGTCGCCTCCTCCCACGCTCCCGGCACTTCCTCCCGTGTTCCCGGCACCTTCTCCCACGCTCCCGGCACCTTCTCCCACGCTCCCGGCACCTTCTCCCACGCTCCCGTCGCCTCCTCCCACGCTCCCGGTGCCTCCTCCCACGCTCCCGGCACCTCCTCCCACGCTCCCGGCACC
>NW_014627605.1:0-240 GCF_000485595.1 Priapulus caudatus | reverse complement strand
AGAGAGAGAGAGAGAGAGAGAGAGAGAGAGAGGATGAGAGAGAGGATAAGAGAGAGAAGATGAGAGCGAGAGAGAAAATTATTGTATGTGTGAGAGAAATCTACACCGAGAAAGATGGAGTGTGAGACAGGCAGCGAGAGAAGGGGGAATATGAGAGGGAGACACATGGCTATAGAGCACGGGAGAAAGAGCGAGAGAGAGAAAGAGAGAGACAGTGAGAGAAAGTGAGAGAGAGAGAGA
>NW_014627604.1:0-240 GCF_000485595.1 Priapulus caudatus | reverse complement strand
TACGGTACCACTAGCACTAATACCAGCACTACGGTACCACTAGCACTAATACCAGCACTACGGTACCACTAGCACTAATACCAGCATTACAGTACCACTAGCACTAATACCAGCACTACAGTACCACTAGCACTAATACCAGCACTACGGTACCACTAGCACTAATACCAGCATTACGGTACCACTAGCACTAATACCAGCAGTACGTAAGTAAGTAAAACTTATTAACGCCGGTAAACA
>NW_014627603.1:0-240 GCF_000485595.1 Priapulus caudatus | reverse complement strand
AAATTAGCGTTTGGATGCGCATTGTGCGGCTTTAAGCATGTGATAAGCATAAAATTAAGCACAATGATAGAATAAAGCTTAATGATATAATTAAGCGTAATTATAGGCTGCCCATCTCTAATGATGACACGCAGTGAAAGCTGTGAAAGCTGTGAGGTGTGAATCACAGGATTTAACAACATTTCCCCCGATCCGCCCCACAAGCTAACTCAGTTAAGCATGCTATTAGGTATAACGACA
>NW_014627602.1:0-240 GCF_000485595.1 Priapulus caudatus | reverse complement strand
TCTCTCTCTCTCCTCTCTCTCTCTCTCTCTCTTTCTTCCTACTCTCTTCCTCCTCCTCTCTCCTCCTCTTCCTCGTTCGTACTCTCTCTCTCTCTCTCTCTCTCTCTCTCTCTCTCTCTCTCGTTTCTCCCACTCTCTCTCTCCCCCTCTCTCTCCCTCTCTTCCTCGTTCTATATATCTATATCTCTTCTATTTCTCTCTAGCTTTCGCAATCTCTCTCTCTTTCACTCTCTCTCGCTC
>NW_014627601.1:0-240 GCF_000485595.1 Priapulus caudatus | reverse complement strand
CCTTCCTCCTCCTCCACCAGCTTCTCCCCTCCTCATTCTCCACCACTTTCTCCCTTCTCCCCTTCCTCTTCCACCAGCTTCTCCCCCTCCTCCACCAGCTTCTCCCTTCTCCCCCTCCTCCAACAGCTCCCTTCTCCCCCTCCTCCACCAGCTCCCCTCCTCCTCCCCTTCCTCCTCCACCAGCTTCTTCCCTCCTCCTTCTCCACCAGCTTCTGCCCTTCCTCCTTCCCCACCAGCTTC
>NW_014627600.1:0-240 GCF_000485595.1 Priapulus caudatus | reverse complement strand
GACATTGCGCGGAATAACTGCGGCAAAGACCTTGTCGCCAAAATGGTTACGGATTTCATCGCGGACCTGACGACAGAGATTGTTACGGCCATCGTACATGGTCAACAGGATGCCACCGATCTTAAGTTCGGGATTAAGTTCTCCCTGCACCAGACGGATAGTCTGCATCAACTGCCCCAGACCCTCCATCGCATAAAACTCACACTGTAGCGGCACCAACACGGAATCTGCTGCAGTCAG
>NW_014627599.1:0-240 GCF_000485595.1 Priapulus caudatus | reverse complement strand
GTGACCGTTTGACTAGCGGCGAGAGAGGCGGTGACCGTTTGACCAGACTGGGAGAGAGGCAGTGACCGTTTGACCAGCTGGGAGAGAGGCAGTGACCGTTTGATCAGCGGAAAGAGACGGCGGCTGTTTGACCAGCTGGGAGATAGGCAGTGACCGTTTCGACTAGCGGCGAGAGAGGCGGTGACCGTTTGACCAGCTGGGAGAGAGGCAGTGACCGTTTGACTAGCGGGAATAGAGACG
>NW_014627597.1:0-240 GCF_000485595.1 Priapulus caudatus | reverse complement strand
CGCGAGACGTTATAGCACGACGCGAGACGTTATAGCACGACGCGAGACGTTATAGCACGGCGCGAGACGTTATAGCACGACGCGAGACGTTATAGCACGACGCGAGATGTTATAGCACGACGAGAGACGTTATAGCACGACGCAAGACGTTATAGGCACGGCGCGAAACGTTATTGGCACGACGCGAGACGTTATGGCACGACGCGAGACGTTATAGCACGGCGCGAAACGTTATGGCAC
>NW_014627596.1:0-240 GCF_000485595.1 Priapulus caudatus | reverse complement strand
AGTATTGTTAATGGCATTGGTTCTGCATATCCATGAACCACTGGATAACAGTTTGAACACGTGTTGGTAATACCGGGTTATTTCTGGATACGATATGGATAGTGTTGAGTAGTTCTTTTTGTCGTCTTTTGTGTAGACAAATAAATTACCGTCATCAATATGTTGCTGTACACAGTGGCGCGGAAAAACCGATATACCTAAAGCACCAACAACCATATGAATAGCACCTTCGATACTGTT
>NW_014627594.1:0-240 GCF_000485595.1 Priapulus caudatus | reverse complement strand
CTCGTGTGCCCCCAGCATGAAGGGTTGAAGAGACGCAGTTGGAGATCTTTGGAATCTGCTGCTTCTATCATGGAAAGAGAGGCTACCGCTGTTGTTGATGATGATGATGTTGTTGTTGTTATTTGTTGTTGTTGTTGTTGTTGTTGTTGTTGTCGTTGTTGTTGTTGTTGTTATGAATGATACTGCTGGTGGTGCAGGGGGTGGTGGTGTTGATGGAGAATAGGTGACACCACACGCTGT
>NW_014627593.1:0-240 GCF_000485595.1 Priapulus caudatus | reverse complement strand
GTGACAACACGACACGGCACGACACAGCGTGTGACAACACGTCACGGCACGACACAGCGTGTGACAACACGACACAGCGTGTGACAGCACGACACAGCGTGTGACAGCACGACACAGCGTGTGATAGAGCAGTGGAGGTTTGGATAGGATGGGTGCGAAGAGGAGAAGGGAAAGAAAGGGGGAGATGAATTTTCATTTACGTGTATGTGCGCTCGCGTACGCGTGTGCATGCATCTTACT
>NW_014627592.1:0-240 GCF_000485595.1 Priapulus caudatus | reverse complement strand
GTGTGTGTGTGTGTGTGTGTGTGTGTGTGTGTGTGTGTGTGTGTGTTGGGGGGGGGTACATCAATAAGAATGAAGGGTGTGATGAAGGACAGACTACTGTGTTAGAGAGAGAGACAGAGAGCAACCTGACTCCTACTAGCAAGCTTAAGTCAGGACAGTGTATGTATAATACAGCGATAGTAGCTATATATGCGGCTTTTCTACCCTTTCCCATATCTCTCTTCTTTTCTCTCTCTCTCT
>NW_014627591.1:0-240 GCF_000485595.1 Priapulus caudatus | reverse complement strand
TGCGTGCATGCGTGCGTGCGTGCGTGTGCACGTACACGTTTGTACGTTCGTGTGCACGTACACGTGCGTGCGTGCGTGTTCACATACACGTGCGTGCATGCGTGTGTGTGTGCGTGCGTGTGTACGTACACGTGCAGGCATGCGTGCGTGTGTGCGTGCGTGCGTGTGCAGGTACACCTGTGTGAATGAGTGCGTTGGTGCGTATGTGCGTATGTGTACAGGTACACGTGCGTGCGTGCA
>NW_014627590.1:0-240 GCF_000485595.1 Priapulus caudatus | reverse complement strand
CCGTACGTATATATATATATATATATATATATATATATAGGCAGCTATAGCCTCGGCTATAACAATACAGGGAGGCATATTACTAAAATTATTTTGTAGTCTACAAGTTAACTAATCTAATTATTACATATATGTACAGTGTAGACTACTGCATTATCATTATGCATGTTAAATGGACTGGGTCAATATTTAACTTTCCATGAAGTAGTGATGCAAATTCATTTTAAAAAATGTTTAAAT
>NW_014627589.1:0-240 GCF_000485595.1 Priapulus caudatus | reverse complement strand
CATACAGCTACCTATCTGCATTTATAAGTACCCTACTACACAGCATTTATAAGTACCCTACTACAATGACAGCTACCTATCTGCATTTATAAGTACCCTACTACACATACAGCTACCTATCTGCATTTATAAGTACCCTACTACATCTACAGCTACTACATCTACAGCTACCTATCTGCATTTATAAGTACCCTACTACACATACAGCTACCTATCTGCATTTATAAGTACCCTACTACA
>NW_014627588.1:0-240 GCF_000485595.1 Priapulus caudatus | reverse complement strand
ATATGTCGCACTCACGGAATGCTAGCAGAACGTGAAACAACAACCGTACCGTATTTCATCGTTAGGAAGTCGTTGAAGGATGGCGGCGCGCCTGGTATCTCCGGTCGACCTCGACCGCGACCTTGACCGCGACCCGGCCCTCGACCCTCATCTCTACTTCCACCGGGACCTCGACCTTCACCGCGACCTCCACCGCTGCTGACATCGCTGTCGGCGGATGTTGCGGCGTCTCGTGTGGAG
>NW_014627587.1:0-240 GCF_000485595.1 Priapulus caudatus | reverse complement strand
ATCCACCCTCCTCCTCCCCCTTCCTACATCCATCCTCCTCCTCCCTCCTTCCTACATC
The DNA here is from genome assembly GCF_000485595.1 of Priapulus caudatus. Taxonomy (NCBI): domain Eukaryota; kingdom Metazoa; phylum Priapulida; class Priapulimorpha; order Priapulimorphida; family Priapulidae; genus Priapulus; species Priapulus caudatus. The sequence continues at coordinate 182 of NW_014627587.1, read as the reverse complement.
CACCCTCCTCCTCCCCTTCCCCATCCACCCTCCTCCTCCTCCTTCCCCATCCACCCTCCTCCTCCCCCTTCCCCATCCACCCTCCTCCTCCCCCTTCCTACATCCACCCTCCTCCTTCCCTTCCCACATCCACCCTCCTCCCCCTTCCTACATCCATCCTCCTCCTCCCCTTCCTACATCAA
>NW_014627586.1:0-240 GCF_000485595.1 Priapulus caudatus | reverse complement strand
CTGCTGCTGCTGCTGCTGCTGCTGCTGAATGATGATGATGATGATGATGATGCTGCTGCTGCTGCTGCTGACGCAGTGAGAGCGTGGAAACGTACGGTCACACTGCTGCTGCTGCTGCTGCTGCTGCTGCTGAATGATGATGATGATGATGATGATGCTGCTGCTGCTGCTGCTGACGCAGTGAGAGCGTGGAAACGTACGGTCACACTGCTGCTGCTGCTGCTGCTGCTGCTGCTGCTG
>NW_014627585.1:0-240 GCF_000485595.1 Priapulus caudatus | reverse complement strand
ATCTTCTCTCTCTTTCCCTGGCTATCTATGTCTCTCCCTCGCGCGCGCTGCCCCCCCTCTCTCTCTCTCTTTCTCGCGCCCTCTCTCCCCTTCTCTCCACCATAACGTTGCGTGATCGTGATGCTTTAGTAAAACAATTCGTGCGCTCTCTCCCGGGAGAAACTCTCTCTATCGGTGAATCCTGGCTAATGCTCGTAGCTGAGCTGTCAGGGTTATAGATGCTGCAAGCCAGCGCCAATT
>NW_014627584.1:0-240 GCF_000485595.1 Priapulus caudatus | reverse complement strand
TGGATGGTAAGGATGCTGAAGGAGCGTTGCCTAGACAACCTACCAACGATGGAAGCAGCATGGATGGTAAGGATACTGATGGAGCGTTGCCTAGACAACCTACCAACGATGGAAGCAGCCTGGATGATAAGGATACTGATGGAGCGTTGCCTAGACAACCTACCAACGATGGAAGCAGCCTGGATGATAAGGATGCTGAAGGAGCGTTGCCTAGACAACCTACCAACGATGGAAGCAGCC
>NW_014627583.1:0-240 GCF_000485595.1 Priapulus caudatus | reverse complement strand
AGGGGGAGTGAAGACCGGACCTGGAACAGCAGGGGAGTGAAGACCGGACCTGGAACAGCAGGGGAGTGAAGACCGGACCTGGAACAGCAGGGGAGTGAAGACCGGACCTGGAACAGCAGGGGGAGTGAAGACCGGACCTGGAACAGCAGGGGGAGTGAATGCAGTAGCTCATCAGAGAAGAAACTCTCCCGTGTCCATCGATACATGCGTGCGCGCGCACCATCGTCCACCTCGTCACCT
>NW_014627582.1:0-240 GCF_000485595.1 Priapulus caudatus | reverse complement strand
CAACCAATAAAGCGCTGACCTTTTGGTACACCTCATCTCTAGCAGTCATATCCTTAATTCCCGTCTTGACGCTGGCTATTAACAAGCAACGCCAGATTGCTCACACTGGAAAAGTGTTGCCTAGTTTCTTCAGCCTCTGCTTTCAATTTAATGCCGTAACGCTTTTGTAACGCAACACCTAGCTCCAACGCGTCTATCGAATCAAGACATAAACCTTCATTAAATAAAGGCTCCGAACTG
>NW_014627581.1:0-240 GCF_000485595.1 Priapulus caudatus | reverse complement strand
CTCTCTCTCTCTCTCTCTCTCTCTCTCTCTCTCTCTCTCTCTCTCTCTCTCTCTCTCTCTCTCTCTCTCTCTCTCTCCTCTCTCTCTCTCTCTCTTTCTCGCTCTCTCCCTCTGGGGTGCACTGCAGCACAGTCCCTCTCCCTCCTCTCCATTCTCCTCTCACTGCCATCGTAATTCGTAGGGGATTGCTCATGAATATCGCCGGGGTTGCGGCCCCATTACGGGCAACTCCGCATCGCA
>NW_014627580.1:0-240 GCF_000485595.1 Priapulus caudatus | reverse complement strand
TACACATGTAAGATGTACACATGTACACATGTACTCATGTACACATGTACACATGTACACATGTAAGATGTACACATGTACACATGTACTCATGTACACATGTAAGATGTACACATGTACACATGTACACATGTACACATGTAAGATGTACACATGTACACATGTACACATGTAAGATGTACACATGTACACATGTACACATGTAAGATGTACACATGTACACATGTAAGATGTACACAT
>NW_014627579.1:0-240 GCF_000485595.1 Priapulus caudatus | reverse complement strand
CGACACATGAACGCGACACATGAACGCACGCATGGACGCGACACATGAACGCACGCATAAACGCGACACATAAACGCGGCACATGAACGCGACACATAAACGCGACACATGAACGCGACACGTGAACGCACGCATGGACGCACCCATGAACGCGGCACATGAACGCGACACATAAACGCGACACATGAACGCGACACATGAACGCGACACATGAACGCGACACGTGAACGCACGCATGGA
>NW_014627577.1:0-240 GCF_000485595.1 Priapulus caudatus | reverse complement strand
CAATCAGTTCGTTGATACGGTTTGTTAAAAGTGCGACCTGCACCTCTGGGGAACCAGTATCTCCAGCAGCTCTCTGATAGTCGCTCACGACCTGTGCTTTTTGTTCGGTTGTGACTGACATACTATTTCTCCAATTCGATTAATTATTGCTTGCTATAAAAAGGCGTGATTTTACTCTTTAATATGACCTTTGTCCAAGTCAGATCAACATGTTGAGTATTTTCTAAATGCTTGTTAAAA
>NW_014627576.1:0-240 GCF_000485595.1 Priapulus caudatus | reverse complement strand
TCTGTTTATATATGTAGACACAGTCTATATGAACGCATAGATGATATGTAGACACAGTCTACATGAACACATAGATTATATGTAGACACAGTCTACATGAACACATAGATTATACGTACTCCGAAGGTACATGTACATCAAGAGTACATAATAGAGATGTACAATACATAATCTCTATTATGTACTCTTGATGTACATGTACATGTAAGGTTATTTCTATGGCTGAGATGTGGTAGGCCT
>NW_014627575.1:0-240 GCF_000485595.1 Priapulus caudatus | reverse complement strand
AATACAAGTGTACGACCTCCAGTGATCTCAAGACACACATGCGCACTCACATGATCTCAGGAAACATATGCACACTCACACGGGAGAGAAACCGTTTGAATGTGAGAGATGTGAATGTAAGTGTTCAACGTCAGCTATGCTTAAGTCACACATGCACACTCGCACGGGAGAGAGACCGTATGCATGCGATACATGTGAATACAAGTGTACGACCTCCGCTAATCTCAAGAGACACATGCG
>NW_014627574.1:0-240 GCF_000485595.1 Priapulus caudatus | reverse complement strand
TTGTCAAACAGGTGACACTTGTGAAACATGTGATACTTACTTGTCAAACAGGTGACACTTGTTAAACATGTGACACATACTTGTCAAACAGGTGACACTTGTTAAACATGTGATACATACTTGTCAAACAGGTGACACTTGTTAAACATGTGACACATACTTGTCAAACAGGTGACACTTGTTAAACATGTGATACATACTTGTCAACCAGGTGACACTTGTTAAACATGTCATACTTAC
>NW_014627573.1:0-240 GCF_000485595.1 Priapulus caudatus | reverse complement strand
GTTATAGCAGGCCACACACACAGCTATAGCACGCCACACACATAGCTATAGCAGGCCACACACACAGCTATAGCAAGCCCTGACCGGGGTTTAAACATGGGCCCGGCTTCGTTGCTACCGTTGCCCGCTATTGTTGTTAGCCACTGCAACAACGTGACTTCTCTACCATCATGACAACAAGACCAGGGCCGTACGCAGCAGGGGGGCAGCAGGGGCAGTTGCCCCCCCCCTAGAATACAC
>NW_014627572.1:0-240 GCF_000485595.1 Priapulus caudatus | reverse complement strand
CATGTGTGTATGTGCTTGAGTGTGTGAGTCTGTCTGCGCGTACGTATGTGCGTGCGTGCGTGCGTGGGTGTGCGTGCATGCATCAACTACAGACTATAGAACGTGTTGTGCGTGCGTGCGTGCACGTGTGTGCGTGGGTGTGTTATTCTGCATGTGTGTATGTGCTTGAGTGTGTGAGCCCGTCTGTGTGTATGTGCGTGCGTGCGTGCACGTGTGTGCGTGGGTGTGTTATTCTGCAGG
>NW_014627571.1:0-240 GCF_000485595.1 Priapulus caudatus | reverse complement strand
CATTGCATTAGATGATTTCGGTACCGGTTATGCCTCGTTAAGCTATCTTCGAAGCTATCCTTTTGACACCATTAAAATCGATCGCAGTTTTATTAATGACATTACCTGTGACCCTTCCTGTAAGGAGCTAACTTATGCAGCGATTGCGATGTCCCATGCCCTGGGTTTAACTGCCGTAGCTGAAGGCGTTGAGACACAAGAGCAGGCTGTATTACTGGTTGAGATGGGCTGCGATTGTGG
>NW_014627570.1:0-240 GCF_000485595.1 Priapulus caudatus | reverse complement strand
GCAGGGGGAAGAAGTAATGCATGCAGCGTCGAGGATTTGTTACCTTGACCAGTAATAAAGATATAATTGATGAGCCGATAACTAGGTGTTTAGCATGCGAACTGTCTGGAGGACTTGTTCGAATAAAACAGTAAAAGGTTGTAGACCAAAGACGAATTAAGTTTTGTAACATGACATGGATATGAAATGCAGATCCAAATTGGAGGAAACGCGTCGGTGAGATTTACAAAAGAGTCGTGC
>NW_014627569.1:0-240 GCF_000485595.1 Priapulus caudatus | reverse complement strand
ACAACAAGAGCGTAAAGAGGAAGAGGAGGAGGAGGAGTATGTTGTGAGAGAGGGGATGTTGTGAGAGAGGGAATGTTACGATAACAGCGAACGTCACATTAGAGAGGGAACGGCACACAAGATAAGCAATGTCTTTATTAAACCCTTTATTTAACCGACATCGCAACAACACCATCTCTGGCTGGGGTCCCCCCCACCTCCCACCGGTCATCTCCCGGACCAAGAAAAAAACAACTTTTC
>NW_014627568.1:0-240 GCF_000485595.1 Priapulus caudatus | reverse complement strand
AAAAGGCTACTGAACAATATTCGATCATCTAATTTGAGGTTTGAATGTAAGATCATCGTAAATACAACGCCCAAAATATGAAATACGAATATGATGCAAAGGTGTACAGGAAATAGCAGCATGAACAAAGGCGCACTAATACTAATTAATAACGCTTCAATTGGATGTACGCTATATGCGCTCCAGGGAGTAATACGTACCGACTGATGGTGAATTGAATGTAGCTTTATTAACCGTTTG
>NW_014627567.1:0-240 GCF_000485595.1 Priapulus caudatus | reverse complement strand
GTCTAATTTATCTTAATAAAATGAAGGTGCTTATATATAAATAAACAAATAAATAAATAAATAAATAAATAAACAAATAAATAAAATTCATTCCGTGTGAAACGCTGAAAGAATTGTATCCTGTCTAATGGCTCGCAATGTTTTCTCTTCTAGGTTCCAACGCGCTCCATTCGATACCACACCAAGGCCAGTGTCCTGGACTGTGCAGAAAAACAACACGATCTATCCATGGCTAGACAT
>NW_014627566.1:0-240 GCF_000485595.1 Priapulus caudatus | reverse complement strand
CGGAATGTTCAGGACTGAGCTCATGCTTGCACCTATTCCCTATCTAGTTTATAAATTATAGGGAATAGTATCATTATAGGTAAGCAATTCCCACCTGCAATGTCGTAAGTTGTTGATTTTAGGCCTTGCGAGGAGGGTTCAGACAGGGAGATGGTAAGACTATTACGTAGGGATAATTCGAGAAATTCCTTTTATATCAATCAGCTACAAAACGTCCAACCGTTGTTTGGGCTCATAGAA
>NW_014627565.1:0-240 GCF_000485595.1 Priapulus caudatus | reverse complement strand
GTAAGATACGATCCCGTACCTTACATTATATATCACATGTATTTATATATCACATGTATGATTGTAAGATACGATTATACATGTGATATATAATGTAAGGTACGATCATACATGTGATATATAATGTAAGGTACGATCATACATGTGATATATAATGTAAGACACGATCATACATGTGATATATAATGTAAGATACGATCATACATGTAATATATAGTGTAAGATACGATCATACTTGTG
>NW_014627564.1:0-240 GCF_000485595.1 Priapulus caudatus | reverse complement strand
GGGACGATTGTCAGCTGGCCCCTTTGTGGGTATTCAGTGTCACGCCGTGTTTGAACCTAGTCAGCTATCGTCTAGACGCGAGCGGGACCCGTAATCCAAACAGTTTTTGTCATTTGCACAGGCAGCGGCGGCTGGGAGACGTGTGCGTGAGCGTGTGCGCGTGCGCGTGCGTGCGTACGTGTGTGCGTGTGTGTGCGCGTGCGTACGTACGTGTGCGTACGAGCGAGAGAGAGAGCGCGC
>NW_014627563.1:0-240 GCF_000485595.1 Priapulus caudatus | reverse complement strand
TACACGCACGCACACATGCACGCACGCGCGCACGCACGCACACACACACACACACACACACACGCGTGCTTGCTTGTCTCCCTATGAAGCCACATCTCTCATGTTAATAGACCAGAATTAAGCCAATAAAAGCTAATTAACCATAATGAAGCCATACTTAAGACCATAATATATATATATATGTATATATCTGGTTCTAGGACAAATACCCCCGGACAATTACCCCCGGACAATTACCCC
>NW_014627562.1:0-240 GCF_000485595.1 Priapulus caudatus | reverse complement strand
ACACACACATACACACACACGCACATAGACGCACGCACGCACGCAGATACACACATACACACACATAGCACATAGACGCACGCACGCACGCACGCACGTACACACACACACATACACACACGCACACATAGACACACGCATGCACGCACGCAGACACACACGCGCGCGCGCGTGCACACACACACGCACGCACGCACGCACGCACACACGAACACACACACACACACATACATACACATA
>NW_014627561.1:0-240 GCF_000485595.1 Priapulus caudatus | reverse complement strand
GCATTATGCACTATGCACTATGCAGTATGCACTATGCAGTATGCACTATGCACCATGCACTATGCACTATGCACTATGCACCATGCACCATGCACTATGCACTATGCACTATGCACCATGCACCATGCACCTGCACCATGCACTATGCACTATGCTCTATGCACTATGCTCTATGCACTATGCACTATGCACTATGCACTCTGCACTACAGTGCATGCACTATGCACTATGCACTATGCA
>NW_014627560.1:0-240 GCF_000485595.1 Priapulus caudatus | reverse complement strand
GTTTAAGCAATTTTGGATTAAAAGCGGTTGATTTAATCATCGATGCTTTAGCAGAAATTCATTCTCAGGTCGTTATCATTTCTTTTGATTACGAATCGCTGCAATATGCTCAGAGCAATTATGACTTAGCTGTGGGCTGGGTATTGCCGGAATGGTCTGAAGAAATACGTGAAAAATCTATGCAGTTAAATCCCCGTTATTTACTGGTCAGTTCGGAATTTTGTCCGCGAGATAAAGCAG
>NW_014627559.1:0-240 GCF_000485595.1 Priapulus caudatus | reverse complement strand
TTCACACTCCTCCCTTCTCCTTCACCTCCTCCTCTTCCCCTTCACCTCCTCCCCTTTACACTCCTCCCCTTCCCCTTCACCTCCTCCCCCTTCACCTCCTCCCCTTCCCCTTCACATCCTCCCCTTCTCCTTTACCTCCTCCTCTTCCCCCTTCACATCCTCCCCTTCCCCTTCACCTCCCCCCTTCACCTCCTCCCCTTCCCAATCCCCCTCCCCTTTCCCCTTTACCTTCTCCTCTTC
>NW_014627558.1:0-240 GCF_000485595.1 Priapulus caudatus | reverse complement strand
AGTTGGAGGAATCGTCGTCGTCGGCGGATCAGTTGGTGGGATCGTCGTCGTCGGCGGATCAGTTGGAGGAATCGTCGTCGGATCAGTTGGAGGAATCGTCGTCGGATCAGTTGGTAGGGTTATCGGTGGTTCAGTTGAACGAGTCGGCGGTTCAGTTGTCGTCGTCGGCGGTTCAGTTGAAGGAGTCGGCGGTTGAGTTGGAGGAGTCGGGTCGACACAGGGACTATTCACTAAGATCAA
>NW_014627557.1:0-240 GCF_000485595.1 Priapulus caudatus | reverse complement strand
GTAGAAGGAGAGGGTAGAGAGAGAGAGAGGGTAGAAAGGGAGAGGGGGTGTGGGAGGTGGGACAGAAGGTCTCTCTTTCACTCTCTCCTTCGCCCTCTCTTTCTCTCTCTCTCCTTCTCTCCCTTTTGCTCTGTGCCCTCCCTCGCTCCTCCTCTCTCTCTGTCTCTCCCCTTTTCTCTCACTATGCATCCCCTTCTTCCCTCTCTTTCTCTCTCTGTACCCAATGTCTACAATAATCTC
>NW_014627556.1:0-240 GCF_000485595.1 Priapulus caudatus | reverse complement strand
TTCCCTGCCTCCCTGCCTGCACATGGCTAGCTTGCGTGACTATTTATTGTGAGCCGCTCACCGGGTTAGTGCGTCGTTCCCTCCCCTCCCTTCCCCTCCCTCCCTCCCGCCCTCCCTCGCTCGCTCCTTCTCGTTCTCCCTTGCTCGCTCCCCCCTTCCCTCCCTCCCTGCCGCCCTCGCTCCCTCCCTCCCTCCCTCCCTCCCTCCCTGACTGCATGGCTAGCGTGACTATATTATGAC
>NW_014627555.1:0-241 GCF_000485595.1 Priapulus caudatus | reverse complement strand
CCTCCTCTTCCTCCTACTCCTCCCCCTCCTCCCCTCCTCCTAGCTTCCGACAGGAAGGTGGCGCCACTAGGTCCCCCTCCTCGCAAACGACCACGAGTCGGACGATCGACAACTCCCGACGCGAGAGTGGCGCCACCGTGTGACGGTTTCCTTTTCCGGTAGCCATTCATGTCCTTCCTTCCTGTGTGCGTGCGCGTCGGCGGCGACAAAGAGACGAGGTGTTACCTCTCCGCCCGACCTC
>NW_014627554.1:0-241 GCF_000485595.1 Priapulus caudatus | reverse complement strand
GAGAGAGAGAGAGACATAGAGAGAGACACAGAGACCTAGAGAGAGAGGGGGGAGAGTTTCTCGTAATTACACGAACTCTAATGCACGCTCGCATTTGGAAAACATCAGAAACGTCAGAAAAATTCCGGAGTTTTTCTCCCTCGCTTTTTTCTTCGCTCTTCTCGGCGCGCTTCAGTTGAAACATGTCCACCTGAAAACTCTCTCGCGAGACAGAGTAGACACTCTCTCTCTCTCCCTCTCT
>NW_014627553.1:0-241 GCF_000485595.1 Priapulus caudatus | reverse complement strand
CTATGCGACAACTGTTGGATCACGCCGCCGAAAATGACTACGGCGTACCGGCTTTTAATGTGAACAACCTCGAGCAAATGCGCGCCATTATGGAAGCGGCGGACAAAACTAATTCACCCGTAATCGTGCAAGGCTCTGCCGGTGCCCGCAAATACGCCGGCGCACCATTTTTACGTCATTTGATTTTGGCAGCGATAGAAGAATACCCACATATCCCAGTATGTATGCACCAAGACCACGG
>NW_014627552.1:0-241 GCF_000485595.1 Priapulus caudatus | reverse complement strand
CATACGCGCGGTGTGTCACACATCTACGCGGTGTATCACACATCTACGCGGTGTACCACACATACACGCTGCGTGTCACACATCTACGCGGTGTGTCACACATCTACGCGGTGTGTCACACATACGCGCTGTGTCCCACACATCTACGCGGTGTGTCACACATCTACGCGGTGTGTCACACATCTACGCTGTGTGTCACACATACACGCTGTGTATCATACATCTACGCGGTGTATCACAG
>NW_014627551.1:0-241 GCF_000485595.1 Priapulus caudatus | reverse complement strand
AGAGAGAGAGAGAGAGAGAGAGAGAGAGAGAGAGAGAGAGAGAGAGAGAATAAACAGATGTAGACAGATATAAGAATGCCCACCTAAGAATAAACATGCGCGCACGCATGCACACACAGAAAGGCGAAGGATAAGAGCGGGGAAAAGAAAAGGAGTGAGAGAGAAAGAGAAGGAAGCGAGAGGGGCGGGAGACAGAGGAAAGAGGACGGCAGCGGGAGAGGGAGGAAGGCAGAGCGGAGAG
>NW_014627550.1:0-241 GCF_000485595.1 Priapulus caudatus | reverse complement strand
TCTATATTGCTATTTTTGCTGCGTTTTTCTGATACTATTTCTTTTAAAATCAGTTTGCACTTCGCTGGCATACGATGCGCATATTCATCATAGCCTTGCGTCACCCATACGGGCATCTTCGTACCCACGGCTAATAAATAAATACGCATTCTAACCTTACTCTTTCGACACGAAGTTCACCAAGCCTATGATGCACTTTTAGTAGCATCTGCTTCAGTACTACTTTCCCATAATCTTTCTA
>NW_014627549.1:0-241 GCF_000485595.1 Priapulus caudatus | reverse complement strand
CCTGCGTGCGTGCGTGCGTGCGTGCGTGCGTGCGTGCGTGCGTGTGTGTGTGTGCGTCGTGCTGGCCTTCACCGTACGTAGATGTGTGTGTGTGTGCGTGCATGCGTGCGTGCGTGCGTGCGTGCGTGTGTGTGTGTGCGTCGTGCTGGCCTTCACCGTACGTCCTCTTCTGTAACCCTTCAGTCTCCTGGGCGACATATGTCATTTGTGAACTCCCTCCATGTCTGTGTGTGTGTGTGTG
>NW_014627548.1:0-241 GCF_000485595.1 Priapulus caudatus | reverse complement strand
TCACACACGCGCGCCCACACACAAGCACGCACGTACACACACATACACACACACAAACACAAGCACAAACACGCGCGCGCGCGCACACACACACACCCACACACACGCGCGTGTGCGCGAACACACACACGCGCACAAACAACGCGCGCACGTACGCACGCACACACGCACAGACACACACACACACACACACTAGCGCGCGCGCACACACACACACGCGCGTGCACAAAACTCACGCGCA
>NW_014627547.1:0-241 GCF_000485595.1 Priapulus caudatus | reverse complement strand
AGCAGCATGATCCGGTAGTTGTCTCAATGAAATTAAAGCCATTTCAGCTCTCCTATAAAAATAAATTAATCTAAAAATACAAATTCTTGGTTTATCTAAATACGGTAAATCAGACCGACACTAACAATTACTGAACACTAACAATTTTCATTATGTTACTGCCGCCGCCTTCATCACCCAACATATCGCCACGAGTAAGAACAATACGATCACCATCTTCAACGATATTTTTACTTTTAAG
>NW_014627546.1:0-241 GCF_000485595.1 Priapulus caudatus | reverse complement strand
GTCACACCTGATTACCGGGCAAAAGGCAGATGGTGGTCCGGATGGATTAAACAAAGGCAGTGACATTACAACTGACTATCTGAATTCAATAGCCAAGGAAGACTGGTTAAAGATTCGTGTCAGCGATGATGCTATCAGTAAGCAGGCTGAAGATCTCAGTGAGCAGTTAACTATTCAGCGTAGTAACTTCGATGAATTATTCGAAGAAAGGAAAAGAAGTGGTTCAGGGTGATGACCTGGC
>NW_014627545.1:0-241 GCF_000485595.1 Priapulus caudatus | reverse complement strand
CTCTCTCTCTCTCTCTCTCTCTCTCTCTCTCTCTCTCTCTCTCTCTCTCTCTCTCTCTCATAAAGAACAACACAAGTACCCTAACCCTAACCCTAACCTGGGTGAGTCGAGAGGTGCGGGGGAGAGAAGGAGGAGGAGAGGGGAGGAGGTAGACTTGGTGAAATGCGATGGCGTCACGATGTCCTCGCAACTAGAGTCAGTGCATCAAAATTAGGAAAATTTTAACAAAATCATGCTAATA
>NW_014627544.1:0-241 GCF_000485595.1 Priapulus caudatus | reverse complement strand
GCCATCTCAATCCCGTTCAGTTCAGGCATCTGGATATCGCTGACGACCAGGGGGTCCTCAAGCGTCAGGCCGAGTTCGAGAGCGACCTTCCCGTTAGGAGCTCTGACGATTTCAACATCTTCCTCCCAATCCTGAAACAACTGGTCCAGGAACAAATAATCCTTGGGATTATCTTCGGCGATCAGAATTTTCAGCACAGCCATATCAGCCCTCTTTTCTGCTGGATTGCGTAACGAGCAAC
>NW_014627543.1:0-241 GCF_000485595.1 Priapulus caudatus | reverse complement strand
AGTGCGTAAGAACATACCTTCTTCAGTGCTACCTGGTGTCAAATCAACTAGTTCAGCTGAGTTGGTATAACGTACCAAGAAGTCACGATCATAAAGACCTTGCTTGATAATTTCATGGATAAAGGCGAGAAATAAGGCACCATCTGTACCCGGTTTAATAGGAATCCACTCATCGGCAATCGCTGAATAACCAGTACGTACTGGGTTGATAGAAACGAATCGACCACCATTACGTTTGAAC
>NW_014627542.1:0-241 GCF_000485595.1 Priapulus caudatus | reverse complement strand
GGAGAGGGGAGAGGGAAAGGGGAGAGCGAGAGGAGAGGGGAGAGAGGAAGAGAGAGAGGAGGGGGGGTAGAGCTTAATCATTGGGACCCCCTCCCTCTCATGTCCTTAATAACTAGGACCCCCTCCCCCTCAAACCCTTAATCATTGGGGCCCCTCCCTCTCATGTCCTTACTCACAGGAACCCCCTCCCTCTCTCATGTCCTTAATCATTGGGACCCCCTCCCTCTCTCATGTCCTTACT
>NW_014627541.1:0-241 GCF_000485595.1 Priapulus caudatus | reverse complement strand
GTAAACTTCATTACTGATTCGTTTGATTTAATGTGAACTTTTATCGAATTCTTGTATGCTTGATTGTGAAGATTGTGGAATTTGTGAATATAGGGCTATTTATTTAGCAACGTGATGATTTACTTCATGTGTTGCTGTTTCTATCACTGTCATACTTGGTCATAACTATGCGTAACATAGCGGAACATGCTTGACGCTACGACGTACATTACACTACAACGCGCACACCTTCCACACGTGA
>NW_014627540.1:0-241 GCF_000485595.1 Priapulus caudatus | reverse complement strand
GTTACTTGGTCTGCGCAACATGCTTATAACTTCATGTGTGCCACTCGCGCTTTTGGTATTGCTTTACCAGTGTCAGCTTGGCGCAAATGTCTATTTACTCGAACAAGCAGTTGATTATGACAATAATGATAGCCTGGACGATGTTGAAGTGCAGGGCGACAAGCTTTATATCCCTTGCTCTGAGGGTGTGTTAATTGCTACTTACACTGGTAAGCTGTAACTAAATTTTATAGGTTTACAT
>NW_014627539.1:0-241 GCF_000485595.1 Priapulus caudatus | reverse complement strand
GAGAGAGAGAGAGAAAGAGAGAGAGAGCGAGAGGCAGAGCACACGCGCGGCAGATAGATAAAGTGGAAATTGATTAGTAGACCTTGAATAGCGAATCCTTACCATTGTCTTCTTCCACGTCTGCACCCAACGTTACAAAAGAGAAGTTCGAACAAGCGAATAAAAAAAAAGAATAAGAAGAAGAAATAGAAGAAGAAGAAGAAGAAGAAAAGAAGAAGAAGAAGAAGAAGAAGAAGAAGAA
>NW_014627538.1:0-241 GCF_000485595.1 Priapulus caudatus | reverse complement strand
GCTGTCCAACGGAAACCAATACTTCGATAATATTACCAGCCAGGGGTGCTTTAATGGTTGCGCTTGCGGCGGCGGGTGTCGGTGCAGCAGCCACTGGCACAGGGCTTGCGGCGGCGGGTGCGACCTGGCTGATTTCGCCATTACCCGGCGCGACGACGACATCATATTCTGTGCCGTTGACGCTCACTCGATAGCTTTCAACATCGTTTATTGCGACTGCCGGTGCCGGAGCAACTGCTGG
>NW_014627537.1:0-241 GCF_000485595.1 Priapulus caudatus | reverse complement strand
CACCTTCACTCGACATTCGCTCGACCTTCACTCGACCTTCTCCGTCCTCCGCCGCCGCTCCTCCAGGCGCCAGAAGAACTCGCAGACGTAGTGTATCTGCATGAAGTCGCACACCTTCACTCGACCTTCGCTCGACCTTCACTCGACCTTCTCCGTCCTCCGCCGCCGCTCCTCCAGGCGCCAGAAGAACTCGCAGACGTAGTGTATCTACATGAAGTCGCACATCTTCACTCGACCTTCA
>NW_014627536.1:0-241 GCF_000485595.1 Priapulus caudatus | reverse complement strand
GTTAAATCAGGCGGTAGCCAGTGAGATAGCCCGACTAGTTTCCGGTGGTCAGAAACAAACTGTTCTTATAGGTGACAGAGCTTTGCAAAATGGGGATATCGCTATTCTTGTTCGCAATGCTTATCAGGGGGAGGCATTACGGCAGGAACTTAATCGCCATGGTATTCACTCAGTCACAATCGGTAAAGAGAAAGTCTTTGATAGCGATGAAGCCGCGGGTTTGTCCATTCTACTCAAGGCG
>NW_014627535.1:0-241 GCF_000485595.1 Priapulus caudatus | reverse complement strand
CTTCGTGAGTTTATATATATATATATTATATATATATATATATATATATATAATAAAATACATATATATATATATATGTGTGTGTGTATGTGTGTGTGTTCGTGCGTGCGTGCGTGCGTGTGTGCGCGTGCGCGTGCGCGTGTGCGTGTGTGTGTGTGTTTGTGTGTATGTGTGTGCGTTTGTGTGTGTGTACGTGTGTGTGTGTGTGAGTGTACGTGTGTGTGTGTGTGTGTGTGTGTGT
>NW_014627534.1:0-241 GCF_000485595.1 Priapulus caudatus | reverse complement strand
TGCTGCTGCTGCTGCTGGCTGCTTTCTGCTGATGCTGCTGCTGCCGCTGTTGCTACTCCTGCTGCTGATGCTGCTACTGCTGCTGTTGTTGCTGCTGCTGATGCTGCTGCTACTGCTGATGCTGCTGCTGCCGCTGCTCACACATGATTACCACGCCACAATAACCCGCAATTAACACGGATTCCACGAACTACGGCCAGAGTCGGTCATTATCCCACGCGCCTTCCCTCCTCCCTCTCAT
>NW_014627533.1:0-241 GCF_000485595.1 Priapulus caudatus | reverse complement strand
CTGCATCCATGCTGTAGCTCTGCATCCATGCTATAGCTCTGCATCCATGCTATAGCTCTGCATCCATGCTATAGCTCTGCATCCATGCTGTAGCTCTGCATCCATGCTGTAGCTCTGCATCCATGGTGTAGCTCTGCATCCATGCTGTAGCTCTGCATCCATGCTATAGCTCTGCATCCATGCTGTAGCTCTGCATCCATGCTGTAGCTCTGCATCCATGCTGTAGCTCTACATCCATGCT
>NW_014627532.1:0-241 GCF_000485595.1 Priapulus caudatus | reverse complement strand
GTTCAATTGGCGTACAAGCTCAACCTGCCTGCTACTTGTGTGGCGAACATGGAAAAACACTTTATAGCAATCTGATAGATCATCTCTTTGGTGCACCCGGAAAATGGACTTTAAAGAAATGTTCTAATGCTGACTGCAGCCTTATCTGGTTAGACCCAATGCCAACCTTAGAACAAATTGGTAAAGCCTATCAAAATTATTACACGCATACCCAATCAAACAATACTCAACAATCTCACTC
>NW_014627531.1:0-241 GCF_000485595.1 Priapulus caudatus | reverse complement strand
AGAGAGAGCAAAAAACCAAGCGGTGGCGTTAAGTTGTGACGACTTGAGAGAAAGCAATAAGTCGACAGTGAAACGTTCAGCCGTCAAACTTATCTTGCGATGGCGGTCGAGAAATGGGAGAGGGAGTGATGGAGGGAGGGAGAGAGAGTTAAAGTGTGTGTGAGCGCGCGCGTGTGTGTGACAGCATGGCAAATAAGTAGCGCAAAACAGTGTGTGTTTGTAGAGGTAGAGAGAGAGAGAG
>NW_014627530.1:0-241 GCF_000485595.1 Priapulus caudatus | reverse complement strand
CATCTGTTACCATACCTACACCTATCATCACATGTACCAGTCATCTGTTACCGCACCTATACCTATCACACATGTACCAGTCATCTGTTCCTGCACCTACACCTATCATCACATGTACCAGTCATCTGTTACCATACCCTACACCTATCATCACATGTACCAGTCATCTGTTCCTGCACCTACACCTATCATCACATGTACCAGTCATCTGTTACCGCACCTACACCTATCATCACATGTA
>NW_014627529.1:0-241 GCF_000485595.1 Priapulus caudatus | reverse complement strand
TATATATATATATATATATATATTACATGTGCTCCTATAATAATATATTGTAGTTGTATAATATATGTATATATATATACATATATACCCTCAACTAACCACCAACCCAAGTCGCCGTGAACCTGATGATCAGGTGGAAATTGTACATATTGCTCTCTGTGTGTAATATATAATACAAGCAGAAGTGCATGAAAAGGATTCTCTTATTTACTCTTACATGTGCTCCTGGTAATAGTTGTCT
>NW_014627528.1:0-241 GCF_000485595.1 Priapulus caudatus | reverse complement strand
GGTGGAATTTCATTTCAGCGCATTTTGTACATTAATGCTAATGTTGGCGAGTGATTTCGTTTATCCGCCCGATATATTTATCATACGCGCACACGCGTGCGTGCATGTGTATGTTACGCTGAGTAATAAATAAAGTTATGAATCCGCACATGAATAAACGATACATGCCGCTGCAATGTCGCCATGTCGCCATGTCGCGAGGGGTGAGGTGTGATCAAGAGATTCCGGCGGTGAACTACTG
>NW_014627527.1:0-241 GCF_000485595.1 Priapulus caudatus | reverse complement strand
AATGTATTAATGTACTGACGCAGTAATGTAATTGTGTATGAATCTAGCGATGTATTGCCGTATTCAGGGGTTAATGTATTCCCCTATTATTCTCTCGACGTACTCGTCCTCGTACGTCTCGCGTAGTGCCGCGCCTCTTGTAATGGCGTCGGGCCGATCCCGCAGCACACATATTTAGTGCTGACATTTAGACAAAAAATTTAGATAGTTATGGAAACGTATTGTACCGGACCGCATCACC
>NW_014627526.1:0-241 GCF_000485595.1 Priapulus caudatus | reverse complement strand
GCGGCTTTCACAGAAACCTCTGGTACTTACGTCAATGCGCAAGGCCATTGGCAAAGTTTCAACGGTGTTAAACAAGCAATCGGTGAAGCACGTCCTGCATGGAAAATACTCCGTGTCTTAGCTAATCTGCTGAAACTCGATGGTTTTGATTACATGTCTTCAGAGCAGGTTCGTGACGAATGTCGCGGGTTATGTGAAGCACTGGAATTAAATAATGATGTGAATGCGACAACGAACGTTT
>NW_014627525.1:0-241 GCF_000485595.1 Priapulus caudatus | reverse complement strand
GGGAGGGAGCGGCAGACAGCGGGGGCCGCGCTGCCGGCATGGAAAAGCCTATAAAAAAGAATTTATTCCTCGTGTATCGTGGAGTTCCGTTGCATCAGTGAGAACTAGGGGAGAGGGAGCGACGGCGGGCGGACGCGGCGCGCTGCCGGCAGATAAAAGCCTATAAAAAAGAATTTATAATAAATTTATATAAAAAATGTTGAAATTAACTCCACATTTTTGAACTGCGTGTGAGGTGTTC
>NW_014627524.1:0-241 GCF_000485595.1 Priapulus caudatus | reverse complement strand
TCTCTCTCTCTCTCTCTCTCTCTCTCTCTCTCTCTCTCTCTCTCTCTCTCTCTCTCTCTCTCTCTCTCTCTCTCTCTCTCTCTCTCTCTCTCTCTCTCTCTCTCTCTCTCTCTCTCTCTCTCTCTCTCTCTCTCTCTCTCTCTCTCTCTCTCTCTCTCTCTCTCTCTCTCTCTCTCTCTCTCTCTCTCTACAACATTTCTGACGTGGAATGGAATACGTCGATGTGGTTGTTATTTCACCT
>NW_014627523.1:0-241 GCF_000485595.1 Priapulus caudatus | reverse complement strand
ACGCCAGTTGAGGCCGCAAATAGCATTCATTAAGCCAATATCTAGAAACAGCAGTTTATAAACCTTTTCTTCCAAACTGGCCTGCAACGGTAGCCCTGAACAGTGACTATGAACAACCTTGCTGATTACCCGCGCCATACACAGCAATTCCAGATCTTTTTTGAGTGTCACGGTTTGATCCTGTCGAGAAATATTACTGTATTTGACCTTCATCCCTACATTACGGGCGGCGAAGTTAAAT
>NW_014627522.1:0-241 GCF_000485595.1 Priapulus caudatus | reverse complement strand
TGGTGATGGCAGAAACGATAGCCCCCGGTGGAAAGCCAATTTACGTATCATAGATATCGAGGAAATAAAGTCGGTGCCTGGCGTTCCCACTTCGCATCCTTTTATTGAACGCGTCATAAAAACGTGTAGGCACGAATTATTGGATCAACAGTTCTTTTGGAATGCAATCGATCTGCAACGTAAATCATTTCCAACAATATTAGAGCCTGCCCCGTGTAACGTTTTGGGTATAACGATACGC
>NW_014627521.1:0-241 GCF_000485595.1 Priapulus caudatus | reverse complement strand
GCGACGTGATGCGTAGGATATGGAAGCATGCTGGCTGAAGTGGACGTCTCAGCGCATGTGCAGCGCGCATGCGCAGAAGGGATTCTGCTCATTCGTTGCCTCGGCAGCGTGTGTCGCGTATGTATGCTTATATAATGCTATGCGCACCGCGTAGCATACTATAGAATAGTTTATGTAACGCTGGCCGCTATGCTAGAGCAGCTATGGAGGAGGTACGTGTACTGATCGCGAACGCGTACGC
>NW_014627520.1:0-241 GCF_000485595.1 Priapulus caudatus | reverse complement strand
ATGACGAACAGTTTCGGATACATCTAAATCGAAATGTCGAATAAGTAACGACACAGCGCCTAACAGAACATGTCGAATGTTGATTATAATTTTTATAGCTGGTGTTTGGAGTGGTATAATTTAATATGTCTATTGTACCTGCATTCAGTGAGATCCCGGATGAAAGAGGAATAATGAACTATTATTGCCCTCTCATCCGGGGAACTTTTCTGAAGTAGTGATTGATTGAACATTAGTGCAT
>NW_014627519.1:0-241 GCF_000485595.1 Priapulus caudatus | reverse complement strand
ACCCGCACATACACTCACAAGCACGCCTGCCCGCACACACACGCGCACTCACCGACGCACACCTACCCGCACACACGCACGCACGCACGCCCGCACACACGCGCGCATATATACGCGCACGCACGCACGCACTCATACACGCACGCACACCAGCCCGCACACACACTCACAAGCACGCCTGCCCGCACACACGCGCGCACACACGCACGCACGCACGCCCGCACATATACGCGCACCCACG
>NW_014627518.1:0-241 GCF_000485595.1 Priapulus caudatus | reverse complement strand
GAGAGACAAGACACTAACAAATCACTAACCGAACGAGAACACCAAACTTTAAACATGATTTTTGCCGGAAAGAATAATCGTGAAATAGCAGGGATCAATGTCCATTAGCCCGAAAACTGTCGATAAACACCGCACCAGTTTAATGAAAAAATTAGATACCCATCCCGTCGCAGAACTCATTGCATATGCGCTACGTGAAGGTATGACTGACCCTATCAATAACATTTAAACACCTACTTTG
>NW_014627516.1:0-241 GCF_000485595.1 Priapulus caudatus | reverse complement strand
ACGACGACGACGACGACGACGCGCACACACACACACACACACACACACACACACACACACACACACACACACACACACACACACACACACACACACACACACACACACACACGCAGGCATGTGATTAGTGTTACGGAGCTTTCTGTGAATGTTCAGAAATAGAATTGCTGAGCGGGAGAGGCGAAACGTCGACATTATTACGTATAAAATGCATAACTGTAATGCGGAATAATTTCACATA
>NW_014627515.1:0-241 GCF_000485595.1 Priapulus caudatus | reverse complement strand
CCTACACCCCCGCCTACACCACCTGTCTCCGCTCACGCCGCACCCCACCTACACCCCGCCTACACCCCCCTACCACTCCCGCCACCGCTCACGCCGCACCCCGCCTACACACCCACCTACACTCCCGCCTACACCCCACCTACACCCCCGCCACCGCTCACGCCGCACCCCCGCCTACACCCACACCTACACCCCCACCTACACCCCGCCACCGCTCACGCCGCACCCCGCCACCGCTCAC
>NW_014627514.1:0-241 GCF_000485595.1 Priapulus caudatus | reverse complement strand
TTCACCTATGATTCGGCAAATAGTCTTACCCGTGGTACTCAGACAGGATGTATTGCTGTCCTATCATGATTCACGTGCAGGCGGGTGTCACTTGGGGCACACTAAAGCATTTGCAGCAATCAGACAAAAGTATTACTGGCCGAAGATGTATCGTGAGATCGACGAATACATACGCTCGTGTGGTGAATGTCAACGTGCGAAGCGTCCCACAAACGCTCGTCCCGCACCATTGACATCGCTT
>NW_014627513.1:0-241 GCF_000485595.1 Priapulus caudatus | reverse complement strand
CGAGCTGTTATCCGCCAGTATCTCAATAAAAACCTGTGAGTCATGGACTTCAGCGGAAGTAACAGCGTAATTTCTGATCAATTTGTTGTCATTATCGATGGCCACATGATTTTTATAACCGAAGTGCGTCTCATCATTTTTTTCGTCCAGCGAGCATCAGTATCCTTTTGACATTCTACATTAGGATTATCAGAAAACCGGCTTGGTGTCTCGCCGTTCTTAATTTGCTTGTTCTCTTCGC
>NW_014627512.1:0-241 GCF_000485595.1 Priapulus caudatus | reverse complement strand
CTGTGCATAGTGCATACACTGTAGTGTATAGTGCAGAGTGCATAGTGCATAGTGCATTATGCACTATGCACTATGCACCATGCACCATGCACTATGCACTATGCACTATGCACTATGCAATATGCAGTATGCACTATGCACTATGAACTATGCACTATGCACTATGCACTACGCACTCTGCACTATGCACTATGCACTATGCACTATGCACTATGCACTCTGAACTATGCACTACAGTGTA
>NW_014627511.1:0-241 GCF_000485595.1 Priapulus caudatus | reverse complement strand
AGAGGGCTAAGGTGAAAAAGGAAATATCTTCAGTGAAAGACTGAAAAGAAGCTTTCTGAAAGCTGCTTTTTCTTTTGTTAATTCATCTCACAGAGTTGCATCTCTCCACTCAAGAAGCCATTCGCTAATACTGTTCTTGTGGAATTTCCAAAGTGATATTTGGAAGCCCATTGAGGTCAATGGTGAAAAGGAAGTATCTTAAGATAAAAACTGAAAAGAAGCTTTCTGAGAAACTGCTTCA
>NW_014627510.1:0-241 GCF_000485595.1 Priapulus caudatus | reverse complement strand
CGGTGTAAAATGATGCAGGTGAATGTGTAGTAGCATGGCTCCGGCAACGTTTACGGCTTCACGCAAGGTGGTTTCAATAAAGGGAATATTGTCCAGTTGTTGGCAGTCCCACAGGTCGATAATTAAATGCGTCCCTGCAAAGGTCACTCCGTCGCGCTGGATAAATAAATCTTTATTATTATTTTGTTTTTCTTGATCAGTGTAGCACTGCCATGTGTGTTGATTCACGATTTCTCTTTTT
>NW_014627509.1:0-241 GCF_000485595.1 Priapulus caudatus | reverse complement strand
GCTCTCCCTCTCCTCTCTCTCTCTCTCTCTCTCTCCCTCTTTCTCTCTCTCCCTCTTCTTGTCTTTCTCTTGTACTCACACAGTCGCGCTGGTCCCCTAATTCTCCTTTCTTTCCTCCGTGTCCATTTACGTGAGGATCCATCTCTCTCTCCCGCTTGCTCTCTCTCGCTCTCGATATCTCATTCTTTCGCGATCTCTCTCTCTCTCTCTCTCTTTCTCTCTCTCTCTCTCTCTCTCTCTC
>NW_014627508.1:0-241 GCF_000485595.1 Priapulus caudatus | reverse complement strand
AATGTATTATACTACTGCACTATAATACACTAATGTATTATAATACTTAGTATTATAATACATTAGTGTATTATAGTGCAGTAGTATAATACATTAGTGTATTATAGTGTGCACTATAATACACTAATGTATTATACTACTCCTCTATAATACACTAATGTATTATAATACTGCACTATAATACACTAATGTATTATAATACTGCACTATAATACACTAATGTATTATATTACTGCACTAT
>NW_014627507.1:0-241 GCF_000485595.1 Priapulus caudatus | reverse complement strand
CCTCCTCCTCCACCACCTTCTCCCCACGTTCACTCCTCTCCTCCTCCTCCTCTTCCAATTCCTTTCCTCCACCTCCTCTCCTCCTCCTCCTCTCCTCCTCCTCCTCCTCCTCCTCCACCTCCACTTCTTTCTCCCCCTCCACCTTCTTTCCCTTCTCTTCCACCACCTTCTCCCCACGCTCTCCCCCTCCTCCTCCTCCTCCTCCTCCTCCTCCTCTACTTCCTCTCCTTTTCTACTCCTC
>NW_014627506.1:0-241 GCF_000485595.1 Priapulus caudatus | reverse complement strand
TAAGCGGAACGGTACAAATATACTCACCCGTGTGTTGCCTCACTAGCGCATCATGCTCTTGTGTACTGTAATAACTATTAGGTCGCGGTGGGTATAATAAAGTTTCTCGCTGATCGATTGCTTCCAACATTGCGGATTCAATACATTTAACGATATTTTGTCTTGTAGCATGTTGCGAACTATTTGAAATGGTTTGCAGATGAACTTCATTGCCTTTAATCAAACCAATGCTTACACGTTC
>NW_014627505.1:0-241 GCF_000485595.1 Priapulus caudatus | reverse complement strand
GTTGTCGTCGTCGTCGTTGTTGTCAACGTCATCGTTGTTGTCGTTGTCGTTGTTGTCGTCGTTGTCGTTGTTGTCGTCGTTGTCGTTGTCGTCGTTGTGGCCGTTGTCGTCGTTGTTGTCGTCGTCGCTGTCGTTGTTGTTGTCGTCATCGTTGCCGTCGTTGCTATCGTCGCCATCGTTGCCGTCGTTGCTATGGTCGTCATCGTTGCCGTCGTTGCTATCGTCATCGTTGTCATCGTCG
>NW_014627504.1:0-241 GCF_000485595.1 Priapulus caudatus | reverse complement strand
AATGTGGATTATGATTTCGAGTCCGTCATGAGAACGTTCAACTATCGCTCTAGGACTATATCCCTTGTTACCACAGGCCTTGCACTTTGGCTGTGGCAACAAGGGCTAGTTCAACTATAGTACTCACTCAATGAGTTCACCTTATGATTTTAGACGTTCCACTATAGTCGTTTGACACCACTCCGACTGGGATACGATACCATCGTACTCTAGGATAGTGTATCTCTCTCTCTCTCTTTCT
>NW_014627503.1:0-241 GCF_000485595.1 Priapulus caudatus | reverse complement strand
GGAGTATAGTGGGAGTATAGTGGGAGTATAGTGGGAGTATAGTGTGGGAGTATAGTGGGAGTATAGTGGGGAGGAGATACAGACGTAGTGCGGAGTATAGCCCACTATACTCCCAGAGGAGTTACAGACGTAGTGCGGAGTATAGTGGGAGTATAGTGGGAGTATAGTGGGAGTATAGTGGGAGTATAGTGGGAGTATAGTGGGAGTATAGTGGGAGTATAGTGGGAGTATAGTGGGAGTA
>NW_014627502.1:0-241 GCF_000485595.1 Priapulus caudatus | reverse complement strand
CCTGGTGTTAATTTATTTAAAATTCATAATACTGCGCTTAATTGATATTCCCGGCGTACCGATTGCCAATACCACAGCACCCATCGGTGCGGTGAGCTTTCTCGGCCTATTCATTTACGCAATCGCTGATTTAGTGTCGCTAACGCTCACGGTGTTCTTAGTCGCCATCATCATTCAGGTCGTGTTGAGTTGGATTAGTCCCGGACAGCACAACCCGGTAATTGGCCTGGTACATAGCATT
>NW_014627501.1:0-241 GCF_000485595.1 Priapulus caudatus | reverse complement strand
CATTCTACATCCTACATCCTACACCCTACATCCTACATCCTACATCCTACATCTACATCCTACATCCTACATCCATCCATCCTACATCCTACATCCTGCATCCTGCATCCTGCATCCTACATCCTACATCCTACATCCTACACCCTATATTCTACATCCTACATTCTACATCCTACACCCTACACCCTACATCCTACATCCTACACCTTACACTCTACATCCTACATTCTACACCCTACAT
>NW_014627500.1:0-241 GCF_000485595.1 Priapulus caudatus | reverse complement strand
TATGCATATGTGCATACATATATTATATATGATGGCGACAGCAGAGGAAGGTGGCATGAGGGACATCATGTGTAAAGTGAGAACTGTCTCTCCTTTGCTACAGAGCACTCAAAATCAAAACCAGACATTCAAAATCAGTCAAAAGAGCATAATCAGTTCACCAAAGTTGACAGGAGCACTAGTCTTTCTTGCGGCCTACTAGAGCTGAGAGGGTCTATGTCCCCTGGGGTACTGCCGGAAC
>NW_014627499.1:0-241 GCF_000485595.1 Priapulus caudatus | reverse complement strand
TATATATATATATATATATATATATATATATCAGTAGATAGTATAGCTGGTGTAAGGGACGGACGTACGTGACATTTACAGTAAAAGCGGGGACGTCGTACGCGCCTGGCTTCTTTGTGACGTATGTGAGCGCCTATGATATTCCTCTCTAACGTGATCTGCGGCAGGTGGTGGTGTCTAACAGAGGGGAGTACAGTACAGTACAGAGTGTGCTTGCTATCGAACGTGCCAGCCTGACGCT
>NW_014627498.1:0-241 GCF_000485595.1 Priapulus caudatus | reverse complement strand
ATACTATCTATAACGACAAAAACTACTCGATCGGAGCGACATCTATATAGTAGCTAACCTGCGCTAATCCTCGCCTTCCAATAAACATTGCTCTCGGGAGGTAGTTAGTATCTTCTTTCTCCCAAGTCCCACTTCATACATTTCGGACTGCTAATCTACGATCCTATCACGTCGCCGCGTCTGGCCAACCATAGCAGACGAGATTTAAAAGCTCTCAGTGTAAACAAGAATGCGAGTTCAT
>NW_014627497.1:0-241 GCF_000485595.1 Priapulus caudatus | reverse complement strand
TTTCACTCTCACTCTCTCTCTCAGGCGTGCGTGCGTGCGTGCGTGCGTGCGTGCGTGCGTGTGTGCGTGTGTACGTGTGTGGGGGATGTTTGCTGGATCGGAAGGCTGCATGAGTAAGTGTACCAACACTCACTCTACCACTCTACACGATCAATACATACATGGACGAATTCCCCCTGGAGTCGAGACGGCAGCCAGCCGCGCCGTACAATGCTCACTTGCACACCCAACACGCACGCAG
>NW_014627496.1:0-241 GCF_000485595.1 Priapulus caudatus | reverse complement strand
GAGCGCGTGTAGCTAGAGTGCGAGACTGAGGGAGACCGAGCAGAGAGCGCGTGTAGCTAGCAGGCTAGAGTACGAGACTGAGGGAGACCGAGCAGAGAGCGTGTGTAGCTAGAGTGCGAGACTGAGGGAGATCGAGCAGAGAGCGCAGCGCGTGTAGCTAGAGTACGAGACTGAGGGAGACCGAGCAGAGAGCGCGCGTAGCAAGGATGTGGGAATGAGGGAGACCGAGCAGAGAGCGCGT
>NW_014627494.1:0-241 GCF_000485595.1 Priapulus caudatus | reverse complement strand
GTGACGGGATAAATCTCTGCAGTAGTTTGTCCCCTGTTCGAGTGACCTTTAAATGCACTACTCTTTTATCGTTATCATCAGCCACTTTACTTAGAAGGCCTTTCTTCTCTAGCACCTTTAATGTTTGTGACACCGTACCTTTGGTGTGCCCTAGGTATTCGGTGGTCGCCATGGGTGTGTCTGAATAGCGATTACACAGTGACAAATAGTGCAATGCCTCTAACTGCACAGGTTGCAGGCC
>NW_014627493.1:0-241 GCF_000485595.1 Priapulus caudatus | reverse complement strand
CGCGCGCGCACACACACGCACGCACACGCACACACACAACGCACGCACGCACGCACACACATACGCACACATACACACACACACACCACGCACGCACGCACACACACACACAC
Organism: Priapulus caudatus; assembly: GCF_000485595.1. Classification (NCBI taxonomy): domain Eukaryota; kingdom Metazoa; phylum Priapulida; class Priapulimorpha; order Priapulimorphida; family Priapulidae; genus Priapulus; species Priapulus caudatus. Next base: position 128 of record NW_014627493.1, on the reverse strand, counting down.
ACCACGCACGCACACACACGCACGTACGCCGACTACTAATAGCGAATATATCTAAATTATTAAAGCTTTAGTTTTAAATTAATCATCGGGATATTAATTATCATAAAAAGCAGCTGCATCATTGGAGC
>NW_014627492.1:0-241 GCF_000485595.1 Priapulus caudatus | reverse complement strand
CGCACGTAATATCACAGGGTAGTGGCGGCAAGGGGTTGTGAGGGGGAGTGCCGGGCGGCCGACAGAACAGCAGTTTGCTTGCAGTATATGATCACACGTAATATCACAGGGTAGCGGCGGCAAGGGTTGTGAGGGGAGTGCCAGCAGCCGACGGAACAGCAGTTTCTTCTCAGTGTATGATCACACGTAGAATCACAGGGTAGCGACGGTGAGGGTTGTGAGGGGAGTGCCGGCGGCCGAC
>NW_014627491.1:0-241 GCF_000485595.1 Priapulus caudatus | reverse complement strand
AACTTACTAAGGGAGGTATTTTAATGTTAAAATTAATGCTATCGCTATCCTTTACTATAATAGCCATTAGAAGAACTAACACAATGAATTGGTGTGGTCTTGGTGGCTACTATTATTGGTGGCTATACCTTCTCAGCATTATCACAATCTTTCTCAATTTGGATGATGGTTTCTTTTAATGTTGCGTTTTCGTCTGTAATTTAATAGGATATATAGTATTCTATCTGAAAACGAAAAACAT
>NW_014627490.1:0-241 GCF_000485595.1 Priapulus caudatus | reverse complement strand
CACAACCTTTTATATGATATCTATGGTTGTATATATCTATGGTAAAAGTAATGAATAAATTAAAGTAAATTAAGTAATTATTAAAGTAATTATAATAATAAAGTAATTATAAGTGATTATTAAATAATTAAAGTAAAAATAATTGAACCGCGGTTAAATTACGTGCAACGAGGCTTATATTAGATAGAAAGGGTATAATTTTACCATGGTAAAATAATTATTTTTAAGTACGATGGCCAAA
>NW_014627489.1:0-241 GCF_000485595.1 Priapulus caudatus | reverse complement strand
GAGGCAGCATCAGCAGTACGTACCAGGGTCCTCGTCCTTGATGCCCTTGACGGAGGGCAGGCCCGACGTGACCGGCTTCCACTGGGCCGACGCATCCGTCGTGACCTCCTCCACCTCAGTGTTGTTCAGCTTAGTGAGGATCTCCCACATGTACTGATCAATCTCCAGTCCCTCCAACATCGCTGGCTTGCTGCAGGAGAGAGAGAGAGAGTTAGTTATTACATGTATCTATATATATATA
>NW_014627488.1:0-241 GCF_000485595.1 Priapulus caudatus | reverse complement strand
GGGAGGAGGAGGAGGAGGAAGAGGAGGTGGATAATGATGGTAGGAGCCGGAGGTGTGTAATGACAGGAGGAAGAGGAGGTGTGTAATGACGGGAGGAGGAGGTGGGTAATGATGGTAGGAGCCGGAGGTGTGTAATGACGGGAGGAGGAGGTGGAGGAAGAGGAGGTGGATAATGATGGTAGGAGCCGGAGGTGGGTAATGACGGGAGGAAGAGGAGGTGTGTAATGACGGGAGGAGGAGG
>NW_014627487.1:0-241 GCF_000485595.1 Priapulus caudatus | reverse complement strand
CGGTGACGCACCGCCGACTCGAGTGGGGGGGGGTTGGAAGGACATGAACACGCGCGGTTTGTGTTCGTCGGTTCGCCGCGGGCCATGTAACAGTACCTAGATTAGTCCACTGATTACTAACTCTTAGTAGGGAGAGATCAGTAAATTGGTCTAGGAAAAATTTCCCCCTCCTCTTTCCACCCCTCCTACTATCTACGGTCGCTCCTCTAGGCACGCCACGTTACGTCATCGCTAGACGATC
>NW_014627486.1:0-241 GCF_000485595.1 Priapulus caudatus | reverse complement strand
CTCCAAGGCCTTTACCAGTGTTTTAACTGTTTCAGTTAAAAACCTTAACGCTCGCACGGTTTGCGGATCAATTTTTGTCAATTTTTCATTCCTAAAATAACACCTCGCAGCTTATCTCCAAAGAACATGCACGGTTTTGGATAGAAGGAAAAGTCCGCTTTTGTGGCAGTTTTATCGAGAAGGGAAAGTATGTTTATTTGATAAACACCTGTGAAATCCAGTTCCTTGGCTGCAAAGGTTG
>NW_014627485.1:0-241 GCF_000485595.1 Priapulus caudatus | reverse complement strand
CAAAAAATGATTCAAGCTTTCTGCACCTAAAGATACGATTTGCATTTTTCATCTGCTCAATTCCGCCGTTATACCGAAATCAGGGTATGAATTGTTGAACTTTCTGGCATTATGTGGTCTCTTTAAGCAAATAATCAGCCAGTGGAGCTAAGCATGATGGTGCATAAAGTCCTGATAATAAGCCTTTCTCTGTTCCTCGTGTTTGCTTGTTCAGCAACACCTGATGCGGGCAGGCTTACTC
>NW_014627484.1:0-241 GCF_000485595.1 Priapulus caudatus | reverse complement strand
GGGCAGCAACATAGCCAGACGGGGCAGCAACATAGCCAGACGGGGCAGCAACATAGCCAGACGGGGCAGCAACATAGCCAGACGGGGCAGCTACATAACCAGATGGGGCAGTAACCTAGCCAGATGCAGCAGAAACATAGCCAGACGCAACAGCAACATAGCCAGACGCAGCAGCAACATAGCAAGACGCAGCAGCAACATAGCCAGACGCAGCAGCAACATAGCCAGACGCAGCAGCAAC
>NW_014627483.1:0-241 GCF_000485595.1 Priapulus caudatus | reverse complement strand
GTAAACGTTTCTGAGACGATGGGCTTCGTCGATTACCGCCAAGTCCCAATGTGGGATTATTTGGATATCATCTGCTTTTCCTTTTGCAAATTGATAGGAGCAGATCACAACGCCTTCTTCGATATCAAAGGGATTTTTGTAGCCCTCTTTTTTAGCTTTTTTGTAACTATCACCATCAAGAATTATGGCATCGATACCAAACTTTTCTTGTAGCTCTTGATGCCACTGTTTACGAAGATTA
>NW_014627482.1:0-241 GCF_000485595.1 Priapulus caudatus | reverse complement strand
TGCTGCTGCTGCTGCTGCTGCTGCTGGTGTGGTAGTGGTGCTGCTGCTGCTGCTGCTGCTGGCGTGGTAGTGCTGCTGCTGCTGCTGCTGCTGCTGGCGGTGGTAGTGCTGCTGCTGCTACTGCTGTTACAGCTGCTACTGCTGCTGCTGCTGCTACTGCTACTGCTGCTACTGCTGCCACTACTACTGCTGCTGCTGCTGCTGCTGCTGCTGGTGGTGGTGCTACTGCTACTACTACTAC
>NW_014627481.1:0-241 GCF_000485595.1 Priapulus caudatus | reverse complement strand
CACACACACACACACACACACACACACACACACACACACACACACACACACACACACACACACACACACACACACACACACACACACATCGTTCCGTTAGTCTTTCGCGCAAGTTTCGTTACTTCGCTGCAAATCTAGATAGACGCGAGATGCTTTATATGCTCGCTCATGCGAAAAACACGAGCATCGATTACCTACCTTCTATAGCGCATGACACGTACACGCAGCACGCATGTGTGTC
>NW_014627480.1:0-241 GCF_000485595.1 Priapulus caudatus | reverse complement strand
AGAGAGAGAGAGAGAGGGGGGAGGGGAGAAAGCAAGAGAGAGGGAAAGAGAGGGATGGAGAAGAGTGAAAGGGGGGGGGGCGGAGGATGAAATGCTAATGCTATGCCACTACTCTACTACCATTTACTAAGCTGTGTCTGAACATACAACAAACAACAACAAAAACAAATAAGAAACCGTTGCTGCTGTTGCTGCTGCTGTTGTTGTTGTTACTGCTACTGCTGCTGCTGCTGCTGCTGCC
>NW_014627479.1:0-241 GCF_000485595.1 Priapulus caudatus | reverse complement strand
GCATGTGTACGTGCACACGCACACAGGCACGCATGCACGCACGCATGCACGCACGTGTAGGTACACACACGCACGCACACACGCATGTACGCACGTGTAAGTGCACACGCACGCACGCATGCACGAACGCACGTGTACGTACACACGCACGCACCCACGCATTCATGCACGCACGTGTACGTGCACACGCACGCACGCACGTGCACGTGCACACGAACGTAAGAACGTGTATGTTCACACG
>NW_014627478.1:0-241 GCF_000485595.1 Priapulus caudatus | reverse complement strand
GGGTACGCTGCACGACGTAGATTAGGGTACGTTACATGACGTAGATTAGGGTACGTTGCACGACGTAGATTAGGGTACGTTGCACGACGTAGATTAGGGTACGTTGCACGACGTAGATTAGGGTACGCTGCACGACTTAGATTAGGGTACGCTGCACGACGTAGATTAGGGTACGTTACATGACGTAGATTAGGGTACGCTGCACGACGTAGATTAGGGTCCGCTGCACGACGTAGATTAG
>NW_014627477.1:0-241 GCF_000485595.1 Priapulus caudatus | reverse complement strand
GCCAACCCGCCCTCCCCTCGTATAACACCGCGCCAACCCGCCCTCCCCTCGTATAACACCGTCCCGACCCCGCCCTCACCTCGTATAACACCGCCCCGACCCCGCCCTCCCCTCATATAACACCGCCCCGACCCCGCCCTCACCTCCGACGTTTGCCGCGGGTCCGCCCTCACCTCATATAACACCGCCCCGACCCCGCCCTCCCCTCGTATAACACCGCCCCGACCCCGCCCTCCCCTCG
>NW_014627476.1:0-241 GCF_000485595.1 Priapulus caudatus | reverse complement strand
ACGGGGTGCGCGCGCCCCGTTTGCGCAACGTAGGGAGAACCCTGAAATCTAAGTCGACGGTCAACGTCAAACTAAGGTCAAGGTCAGTAGTGAAAACACACTATAAAAAGAATCTCACTGGTTTTTTGGGGTTTTACTGCGTTGGTTTTGGTATGCGACAGACCTTCTCCCAAAGATGTGTAAGTATACCAGGTTTGGTAGCGCTAGGTGAATTAGGGGCCGAGTTACACTTACAGAGCAG
>NW_014627475.1:0-241 GCF_000485595.1 Priapulus caudatus | reverse complement strand
GTTCGATCAGGCATTATTTGATCTCTACGAAGCAGGCAAAATATCGATGGACGATGCTGTTAAGAATGCAGATTCTGTTAATGATATCCGTCTGCGTATCAAGTTGGAAAGTAAACGCTCTGGTGAAGTTGATCACATGGCAGGTCTTGATGACATGAAGCTCGATAGTACTGATGATAAAGACCATTCGGGCATGATTGGTTAGCTATGATCGCTTCAATCAAACTTCGATAACAACAGG
>NW_014627474.1:0-241 GCF_000485595.1 Priapulus caudatus | reverse complement strand
TTGCATTGACATCTGCTGCTGTTGCAGGGGAGTCGGTGCCGGAGGGAGAACAGACAAACCTGAAGGATGCCGAGGCTCCCACGCCACAGAAGGAAACCGCTCCCGCCATAACAGAGAAGACAGGAAAACCATCCGCCGCCGAGGCAACGGCGTTCGAACAGGAGAGAGGAAAGCTTTACGAACAACTAGACGAGAAGGTATGTCTTATGAACTCAGGGGAAATGTTTGAGTGTGTGTGCGT
>NW_014627473.1:0-241 GCF_000485595.1 Priapulus caudatus | reverse complement strand
CGAGTTGCTATCGACAAAACCACAAACGGTCAGCTATGCGCTCAATGACTCCCTGCAGGGACTCGCCGCGTGGATCGTCGAGAAGTTCCAAAGCTGGAGTGATTCGGACGGCGACGTAGAGCACAGCTTCACGAAAGATGAACTACTAACCAACATTTCTATGTATTGGTTTACACAGACAGCCGCTTCATCAGCGCGTATTTACTACGAGCAGCGGCACGCCGTACGAAAGCCCGACCCC
>NW_014627472.1:0-241 GCF_000485595.1 Priapulus caudatus | reverse complement strand
GACGTCCTTCACCTAACTTGTTGGGAACACAAAGTTTCTCTTCAGTTGCAAACTCCACTCCTTACATATACGTGGGGAGGTACAAGCTCCAACTCGGTTTTACAGTGAAAACGGCAGGCACTTCAAACCGGCACTAGGAAACAGACTGAGAAACCAGAGTAAGTGTTTCTCCTGCAACCCGTTCCCTTTGTGCTGGATGAACGAACGTCTCTCCACATGCTCAGTTTTGAGAGTTAAGCGT
>NW_014627471.1:0-241 GCF_000485595.1 Priapulus caudatus | reverse complement strand
ATATTGGAGATAGATTGAGTGTATGGTGGATAGTTTTACTGTATATTAGAGATAGATTGAGTGTATGGTAGATATAGTTGTACTGTATATTAGAGATAGATTGAGTATGGTTGATAGTTTTACTGTATATTAGAGATAGATTGAGTGTATGGTAGATAGTTTTACTGTATATTAGAGATAGATTGAGTGTATGGGTGATAGTTTTTTACTGTATATTGGAGATAGATTGAGTGTATGGTGG
>NW_014627470.1:0-241 GCF_000485595.1 Priapulus caudatus | reverse complement strand
GTGTGTGTGGGTGTTTGTGAGGATGAGCACGCGTGCGTGTGTGTGGGTGTTTGTGAGGGTGAGCACGCGTGCGTGTGTGTGGGTGTTTGTGAGGGCGAGCATGCGTGCGTGTGTGTGGGTGTTTGTGAGGGTGGGCACGCGTGCGTGTGTGTGGGTGTTTGTGAGGGTGGGCACGCGTGCGTGTGTGTGGGTGTTTGTGAGGGTGAACAGGCGTGCGTGTGTGTGGGTGTTTGTGAGGATG
>NW_014627469.1:0-241 GCF_000485595.1 Priapulus caudatus | reverse complement strand
ATGTTGATGGCAGTGACATCTATATGTTGATGGTAGCAACATCTATATGTTGATAGCAGCGACACCTATATGTTGATGGCAGCGACATCTATATGTTTATGGCAGCGACATCTATATGTTGATGGCAGCGACATCTATATGTTTATGGCAGCGACATCTATATGTTGATGGCAGCGACATCTATATGTCTAGTAGTAGCGACATCTATATGTTGATGGTAGCGACATCTATATGTTGATGG
>NW_014627466.1:0-241 GCF_000485595.1 Priapulus caudatus | reverse complement strand
GATGCCGTGTGGGGGGGGGAGGGGGCAGAGCCAGGGGAAGGGGAGGGGGAGAGCCATGAGGAGGAGGAAGCATGCATGTTTAGCCGGGAGATGACAGGAAACTGTCATCGGTTGATGTCTGTCACCGGCTCTCCCCTCCCTATCTCGCGCTCTTTCTCTCTCCTCTCTCTCTCTCTCTCTCTCTCTCTCTCTCTCTCTCTCTCTCTCTCTCTCTCTCTCTCTCTCTCTCTCTCTCTCTCTC
>NW_014627465.1:0-241 GCF_000485595.1 Priapulus caudatus | reverse complement strand
ATCACCTGGCACCATGATTAGACGCGAAAGAAATTCATTCCATCTTGATTCATCTTCGATTATCTCTGGCGAAAATTCCTGCATACCTTCACGTACCAGGTTAATCCAAACCTCTTCGGTACGGTTATTTACTACACCAATTATCTTGCTGTCAGTATGTACTAAACCACAACACAACATACGAACTAACGCCGGCATCAGTTTACGTTTACTCAAGTCTCCAGTAACACCGAAGATGACA
>NW_014627464.1:0-241 GCF_000485595.1 Priapulus caudatus | reverse complement strand
ATGATTGGTCGATTGTTAGGTGGCCCATGTTTGGACGGCTGTTACGAAGCTCCTGATTGGTCTGTTGCTATGAGGCTCCTGATTGGCCAGTTGCTAGGAGGCCCCTGATTGGTTGGCTGATACGAAGCTCCTGATTGGTCGGCTGCTAGGAGGCTCCCGATTGGTCGGCTGCTACGAGGCGCCTGATTGGCCGGCTGCTAGGAGTACGAGGTTCGTGATTGGTCGGTTTCTACGAGGCCCC
>NW_014627463.1:0-241 GCF_000485595.1 Priapulus caudatus | reverse complement strand
CGCGTGGTGTGGTGTGTGGTGTGCGTGCGGTGTGTGCGTGCGTGGTGTGCGTGCGTGCACGCTATCCGACTATGGGATCTCTACCCAGTGATCACTGACTAACTGGTCGAGACACAAGACAACGCTCACCTGAGGTGAATCATACAGGAGACAACGCTCACCTGAGGTGAATCATACAGGAGACAAAGGAGACAACGCTCACCTGAGGTGAATCGTACAGGAGACAACGCTCACCTGAGGT
>NW_014627462.1:0-241 GCF_000485595.1 Priapulus caudatus | reverse complement strand
ATAGATAGATAGATAGATAGATAGATAGATAGATAGATAGATAGATAGATAGATAGATAGATAGATAGATAGATAGATAGAGACATAGATAGATAGATAGATAGAAAGATAGATAAATAGATAGATCGATAGATTGATAGATAGATAGATAGATAGATAGATAGATAGATAGGTAGTAGGTAGATAGATAGATAGATAGATAGATAGATAGATAGATAGATAGATAGATAGATAGATAGAT
>NW_014627461.1:0-241 GCF_000485595.1 Priapulus caudatus | reverse complement strand
TGATGATGCTGCTGCTGCTGCTGATGATGATGATGATGATGCTGCTGCGGATGCTGCTGCTGCTGATGCTGATGATGATCATGATGCTGCGGCTGCTGCTGATGCTGCTGATGCTGCTGATGATGATGCTGCTTATTGTACCAGGTGAGTCTTAAGATCCTATAATCCTACACGGACTTATATAGCATTACTAGATGATAATCTGTCACCTTTATCTGCCAGCTCTTGCTCTCTCACTCTC
>NW_014627460.1:0-241 GCF_000485595.1 Priapulus caudatus | reverse complement strand
AGAGTTAGCACGAAATAATAACGAACAAAGCATTTCTTATTAACTAGCAAGATTTTCCGAACAAAAAAAAGCCACTCAAAAGAGTGGGGTATAGTAATAGGAAAAAAAGTGCCGGTTTTGTGAGCACAGCCTAGAGCCATATCTATAGCCATATAGAAGCCGCCACCCCGAGGGGTAGCGGTTTTTTTATTGGGTGAGGTGTATTTTTAAGAGAGGTTAGAGATGACCATGAAATTAGCCT
>NW_014627459.1:0-241 GCF_000485595.1 Priapulus caudatus | reverse complement strand
CCACCCCTCCTCCGCAGGACTGCTCAGTGTGAAGCCTGACAACGCCCCACCCCTCCTCCGCAGGACTGCTCAGTGTGAGGCCTGACAACGCCCACCCTCCCCGCAGGACTGCTCAGTGTGAGGCCTGACAACGCACCACCCTCCTCCGCAGGACTGCTCAGTGTGAACGCCTGACAACGCCCACCCTCCTCCGCAGGACTGCTCAGTGTGAAGCCTGACAACGCCCACCCTCCTCCGCAGG
>NW_014627458.1:0-241 GCF_000485595.1 Priapulus caudatus | reverse complement strand
GAGAGAGAGAGAGAGACAGAGAGAGGGGGAGAGAGGAGAGGGAGGGACGCTGGGCTGTTCCGGCAATGATTCTGCCAGCTATAGTTAATGATGTTGGCAATACACTGACGCAAAGCTACTGGCAATATAGCCAGGCAATGATGCTGGCAATGATGCTGGCAATGATGTTGGCAATACAGCCAGGCAATGATGCTGGCAATACAGCTAGGCAATCACACCATCAGTGCAGCCATCTGACAAT
>NW_014627457.1:0-241 GCF_000485595.1 Priapulus caudatus | reverse complement strand
GCCACGAATCCTAACCACTAGACCATGTGGGAACAACTGTTGTTCAATGAACATTCTCGAATTCCATATATAATATATCTATTATTCAGTGAACAACTAAACATATATCAAAATCTATCGTGTGCTACGCGGGGAAATCGAACCCGGGCCGGGTGGTAAAAATTAATGATAAGCACTAGATCATTTGGGATCAATTGCAGTTCAAGGAGAATTCTAGATATGTATGTCCATGTATCACTTG
>NW_014627455.1:0-241 GCF_000485595.1 Priapulus caudatus | reverse complement strand
GCGCGTGGTTCCTGTACGCGCTGGTCATGCGTGATTTCCGGAATATGCAAACGCAGAACCATCGTCCGCTGTAGGTGGCACTCGTAACTTGAAACCTGTATCAAGTTACGAGTCCTCTGTACTACGGCTAATTCTGTCTCTTCGCATGCTCGAGATACACAGAGTTCCACCGCGTGTTTTAACGAGGCGGGCTTAGCCCTTACTATTTCTCTTTGTGACGATGTTTGTGCAAGCCCATCCC
>NW_014627454.1:0-241 GCF_000485595.1 Priapulus caudatus | reverse complement strand
ATTTGCGCCCGCCTCGGTCATTAGCTGCACCCACCTATAGACACTACATGTTCGCCTCGGTCATTAGCTGCACCCACCTATAGACACTACATGTTCGCGTCGATCATTAGCTGCACCCACCTATAGACGCTACATGTTCGCCTCGATCATTAGCTGCACCCACCTATAGACACTACATGTTCGCCTCGATCATTAGCCGCACCCACCTATAGACACTACATGTTCGCCTCGATCATTAGCC
>NW_014627453.1:0-241 GCF_000485595.1 Priapulus caudatus | reverse complement strand
CTCTCTCTCTCTCTATCTCTCTCATCTCGCTCGCCCTTTCCCTCTCGAAGGTGATAGCAGGAAGAGAAAGACGTAGAGAGAGAGAGAGAGCACTTTGTATCGAGATTAAAATTCAGCTGCCTCGAGCGTTGGCTTCCTTAGCGGAGCTGCCTTCTCCGGCCTCGCCGACGCCGACCTGGTATTCACAATCGCAGCGTTCAGTTAGCAATGTAAACAACTCGTTTGCGACGCAGTTTCCATC
>NW_014627452.1:0-241 GCF_000485595.1 Priapulus caudatus | reverse complement strand
GCCCCAGAAGTACTTAACCATTTTTGAGTCATGGACCCCTTTGAGAATCTGGTTAAAGCCACGGACCTCTCCCCAGAAAAATGCACATAAGCACATAAACATAATGATTTTTATGCACCTGGTTCACGGACCCCCTGAAGCCCATCCACGGACCCCAAAAGTGTCCATGGACTACAGGTTAAGAACCCCTGCAATCTACCCCCTCCCCCACCCTCAGCCTTCACGACCCCACCTCAGCCTT
>NW_014627451.1:0-241 GCF_000485595.1 Priapulus caudatus | reverse complement strand
AGTAGTAGCAGCAGCAGCAGTAGCAGCAGCAGCAGCAGCAGCAGTAGTAGCAGCAGCAGCAGCTCACACATGCGTCAACCAGCTAGCTAGTGACTATGCTTGCTTTTGACATTATCGAGATATCGAGAGAAAAAATCAGCGCGCGCGACAAAGAAGAGAAGGGGCGTGCATTGTTTGTGACGAGAGAGAGAAGCACGGTGCTTCAACGTACTCATCGTTAAAGAACGCCCACTAGCCATAC
>NW_014627450.1:0-241 GCF_000485595.1 Priapulus caudatus | reverse complement strand
CCCTCTCTCTCTTTGTCTCTCTGTCGCTCTCTTTCTGCCCCCCATCTCTCTATCTATTTCTCTCGTATGTTTGCACAAGTTTCACGCGACTTCTCTAACGATATCTAACTATCACTAGTAACGTGTAAATTAGGCAAATGAGACGGATGACTCATCACTCTACCCCCCGGGACGTGAAAATCCCATTTGCAACTCTTAGCTGAAGGTAAAGAAATAATTTTCTACTCTCGTTGCTCTCTCT
>NW_014627449.1:0-241 GCF_000485595.1 Priapulus caudatus | reverse complement strand
CAGTACTTTTGATGGCTTGTCATTAGCGTGGGCATGCGCACACCATTTAAGCGCGGTGAATAAATCGTACACCTTATTTGCTACCCACTATTTTGAAATAACTGCCTTACCTGATGAGATACGTGGCATTAACAACATTCACATTAACGCGGTTGAGCATGGCGATAAAATCGTCTTTCTTCATAGCGTTAAACCGGGGCCAGCCAATCAAAGTTACGGCTTACAAGTTGCGCAACTAGCA
>NW_014627448.1:0-241 GCF_000485595.1 Priapulus caudatus | reverse complement strand
GAGCAGTGAGTTGATCATATCATTGTGAGTGAGACCCACGAGCAGTGAGTTGATCATATCATTGTGTGTGAGACCCACGAACAGTGAGTTGATTATATCATTCATTGTGTGTGAGACCCACGAACAGTGAGTTGATCATATTTTTGTGTGTGAGACCCACGAACAGTGAGTTGATCATATCATTGTGAGTGACCCACGAGCAGTGAGTTGATCATATCATTGTGTGTGACCCACGAGCAGT
>NW_014627447.1:0-241 GCF_000485595.1 Priapulus caudatus | reverse complement strand
TATCTATAACTGGCTCTCTCTCTCTCCTCTCTCTGTCTTTACTCTCTCTCCCACTCTCTCTCGCTATCTATAACTGGCTCTCTCTCCCTCTCTCTCTCTCGCTATCTATAACTGGCTCTCTCTCCCCCTCTCTCTGTCTTATTTAAGAGAGCGTGCTTGAGCGGTATAACTAAGTGGGACATCCGGGGTTGTAATTCTACGCGCCTGGCTCGACCCGGTAGCTAGAACACACACACACACA
>NW_014627446.1:0-241 GCF_000485595.1 Priapulus caudatus | reverse complement strand
ACAGCAGACGACTCTTGATGAGATGTTGAACGCTGGGTATCCCTCGTTAATCTGCTGGCGAATGCGGTGAAGTGTAACTGTGAAAAAACGTGCCTTCTGGATTGAATTAAAAATGACAACGCCTGATTGAGTTGAAAGAGAATGTCTATGTTGTTGCATGAAAAAATTCGACGGTCTATGACGAGGAGTTAGAGGAGATGGTGGCCTCTGAACAAACCTCGTTGCTTTATGCCGCGTTGGG
>NW_014627445.1:0-241 GCF_000485595.1 Priapulus caudatus | reverse complement strand
AGGGGGAGGGGGAAGAGGCTTCACGCTAGAGATATTAGCGTCACATTTACATAGCGGGGCTGACTGGCGGAGGAGGGGAGGGGGAGGAGGAGGGGGGAGGAGGAAGGAGGAGGAGGAGGGAGGAGAGGGAGGATGCTGGCCTCATGTGATAACCTACTTCATGCAGCGTGCACTCGTGAGTGCGTGCGTCTGCGTGCGCGTGTGTGTGTGCGTGTGTGTGTGTGGTGTGTGTGTGTGTGTG
>NW_014627444.1:0-241 GCF_000485595.1 Priapulus caudatus | reverse complement strand
CACACGCACACGCACATAGCACGCGCACACGCCACGCGCACACGCACACGCACGCACACGCGCACACACACACACACGAACACAAGCGCAGCAGCAGCAGCACGCGCTAGCTATGCTACGGTGAGCAAAAAGAGCGAAAAACCGTGTTCTCAAGAAAACCCAGATGGAGATGAGGGGGAGTGATTGGGTGTGCACACGTGCGTGGGCAAGTGAGGGGGAAGGATCCGCCCCTGGAGAGAGA
>NW_014627443.1:0-241 GCF_000485595.1 Priapulus caudatus | reverse complement strand
ATTGAATACTGCGGGTTCATATTGGTTGCAAGATGTAACTTTCCGCGCAACGGATATCCTTCAGTGACAGCTTTAATGTCGACTAGTAAATTGTCATCACCATTAGAAATCATACTATGAAATTTAGTCACGCTTGCCGTACTTAAACTTCGCTGTATTGCTTTATCTTGAAATGCTTTTAGGATCGGATGATCAGAAATTACCAGCAAATCTGCGCCAAGCAATTGATTGCTTTTCTGTG
>NW_014627442.1:0-241 GCF_000485595.1 Priapulus caudatus | reverse complement strand
GCACCTGTATAATGGTAACACACCTGTATGATGGTAACACACCTGTATGATGGTAACGCACCTGTATGATGGTAACACACCTGTATGATGGTAACGCACCTGTATGATGGTAACACACCTGTATGATGGGAACGCACCTGTATGATGGTAACACACCTGTATAATTGTAACACATCTGGATAATGGTAACACACCTGTATGATGGTAACACACTTGTATGATGGTAACACACCTGTATGAT
>NW_014627441.1:0-241 GCF_000485595.1 Priapulus caudatus | reverse complement strand
TACACGGCGGGTGGCTGCGCGAAGACCGTAGCAGACCGACAGGTTGCCGCCCGCAATCCACGCGCGGGGGCCACGTGACCCCTGGCCGTGCGCCGCGTGTGTGCAATGCGGATCGCCTGCCGTTCTCTCTATCGAATATACATATATATATATATACATATAATATATATATATACATATATAATATATATATACATATATATACATATATATATATACATATATATATATACATATATTT
>NW_014627440.1:0-241 GCF_000485595.1 Priapulus caudatus | reverse complement strand
TATCGTGACCGTACGTCGAGCGGTTAAGAGACGCACGGACGGACGCACGCACGGACGATCATGCGATTCTACAAGCTGCATATGTCAGATGAGCTAAAAACAGAACGGCATGACCACTGCATTTGGCACCGGCAGCCAACGCACACACACAGTAAGCATCGCCGTTTTATGAACTGTCGCACACACACGTACACGCACGCGCACACAAACACACACACACACACACACACACACTCACACT
>NW_014627439.1:0-241 GCF_000485595.1 Priapulus caudatus | reverse complement strand
TTACAGCACACACACGCACGTACGCGCACGCACGCACGCACACACACACGCACGCACGCGCACACACACGCACGCACGCACGCACGCACACACGCACGCACGCGCACACACACGCACGCACGCACGCACCCACGCACACACGCACGCACTCACCGCACGCATGCACTCACACACGCACGCACGCACGCACGTACGCACGCACACACGCACACACTCGCACGAACCCGCACGCATGCACTCA
>NW_014627438.1:0-241 GCF_000485595.1 Priapulus caudatus | reverse complement strand
GGTCGTCGTCGTCGTGGTGGTCGTCGTCGTCTTGGTCGTCGTCGCTGGTCGTCTTCGTGGTGGTCGTCGTCGCTGGTCGTCCTCGTGGTGGTCGTCGTCGCTGGTCGTCGCGTTGTGGTGGTTGTGGTGGTGGTCGTGGTCGTGGTGGTCGTCGTCGTGGTGGTCGTGGTGGTCGTGGTGGTCGTCGTGGTCGTCGTGGTGGTAGACGTCGCGTCGTGGTGGTGGTGGTGGTGGTGGTGGT
>NW_014627437.1:0-241 GCF_000485595.1 Priapulus caudatus | reverse complement strand
ACCTTTCAAACTTGTTTACTTGCGTACTTGCGAATATGTGTTGCAATCAAATGACGTTGCAGTTGGCGTCCGTAAATGTGTTTGTCTTGAATTAAAAAACTTATGTGGCGACGATAAATAGGTTACTGCGCCATAGCAGAGATGATTCAAAGCAGTATAGGGGTTGCAACAGCTGATGACTCATATTATAGATGATTTCATAGAGGTATAGAAGAGAGAAAGGAAGAGAGACGTAGTATGG
>NW_014627436.1:0-241 GCF_000485595.1 Priapulus caudatus | reverse complement strand
CTCCCCCTCCTCATCCACCACCTTCTCCCCACGTTCTCTCCCTCCTCCTCCTCCACCTCCTCTCCTCCTCTCCTCCTCCTCCACCACCTTCTCCCCTCCTCCTCCACCAACCGGCCCTCCGCTACCTTCTCCCCCTCCCTCCTCCTCCGCCTTCTCCTCCCTCCTCCTCCGCCACCTTCTCTCCAGGTTCTCCCTCTCCTCCTCCTTCACCTCTCCTCCTCCTCCTCTCTTCCTCTCTTCC
>NW_014627435.1:0-241 GCF_000485595.1 Priapulus caudatus | reverse complement strand
GTGTGTGTGTGTGTGTGTGTGTGTGTGTGTGTGTGTGTGTGTGTGTGTGTGTGTGTGTGTGTGTGTGTGTGTGTGCGTGCGTGTATGGGTGTGGGTGGGCATGCCCCTAAGCGTGCAAGCAGCAGATGGAAGAAAGAGAGACATAGACAGACAGCCCTACATCCCCAGCATCCCCCGCATCCCAGCATCCCTCCATCTAGCATCCCCGCATCCCTACATCCCCGCATCCCTACATCCCCGC
>NW_014627434.1:0-241 GCF_000485595.1 Priapulus caudatus | reverse complement strand
GCATCATCAGCAGCAGCATCATCATCAGCAGCAGTAGTATTAGCAGCAGCATCATCATCATCATCAGCAACAGCAGTAGCAGCAGCAGCAGCATCATCATCATCAGCAGTAGCAGCAGTAGCAGCAGCATCATCATCAGCAGCAGTAGCATCATCATCAGCAGCAGTAGTATTAGCATCATTATCAGCAGCAGCAGCCTCAGCAGTAGTATTAGCAGCAGCAGCAGCATCATCATCAGCAG
>NW_014627433.1:0-241 GCF_000485595.1 Priapulus caudatus | reverse complement strand
GCGATGTGGAAGGCAACACTCACATGCAGGACGGCGGAGGCTGATGACTCATCGCCACGCCAGCTGAGCGAGGAAGGGAAAGTGTGGGCGAGTCCATTATTTTCAGAAGGGGACAGGTACCGACGGCCAGTCACGATGGCGTATCCACACCGGAGGAGCTTTCTAGGGATAGGATGATATTTCAGGAGGCGGCCAAGGATTATAGGGAGACGATAGCAGGATCAGAGAGGAGATTGCCGGA
>NW_014627431.1:0-241 GCF_000485595.1 Priapulus caudatus | reverse complement strand
GCAGCAGCAGCAGCAGCGGCAGCAGCGGCGGCGGTGATGGTGGTGGTGGTGGTGGTGGTGGTGATGGTGGCGGAGGCAGTAGTGGTGGTGGCAGAGAAAGCAGCGGCAGCGGCGATGGTGGTGGTGGTGATGGTGGCGGAGGCAGTAGTGGTGGTGGCAGCAGCAGCAGCGGCGGCGGTGGTGGTGGTGGTGGTGATGGTGGCGGAGGCAGTAGTGGTGGTGGCAGAGAAAGCAGCGGCAG
>NW_014627430.1:0-241 GCF_000485595.1 Priapulus caudatus | reverse complement strand
CATACATTGACCGCTACGAGGAAATCATATTCTCTAAGATACGAGCTGCGATTAACTGGCTGAACAAACGCAGTAAGAAATCTGTTGAATCTGGCAAACAGCAGCGCCAAAAACCCAGAGGACATCGCTCAGATGCGTGAAACTAGATTCGCCCTGACAGCCAACTGCCTTCCCGTCATTCTTTATTCATGAAATAATAGAGCAGCGGTGATCGCCGAGTACACAGGGAGGACCTGAACTT
>NW_014627429.1:0-241 GCF_000485595.1 Priapulus caudatus | reverse complement strand
CCTCTCCTTCCCTCTCTTTCTCTCTTGCTGTCTCTCCCTATCTCCTTCATTCCCTCCTTTCCTTTCTCTCTCTCTCTCTCTCTCTCTCTCTCTCTCTCTCTCTCTTTCTCTCTTCTTTCTCCGTCTCTCTCCCTTTCATTCGTTCGCTCTTCTGGTTTTTACTCGTTCCATCTCAGATGTATATCTGGTTCATCCGCCAAGTCCTACATGTACAACAGCTATATAGCTCTCTCTCTCTCTC
>NW_014627428.1:0-241 GCF_000485595.1 Priapulus caudatus | reverse complement strand
TCTCTCTATCTCTCTCTCGTATGTGTCTGCATTTTACCGATCTCGATGTGTTGATAGAGACTGCAAAATTAAATCGTGTGGCTGTTTGTCAATGAAATAAAATGTTGAAAACACGTGTTGTTAATAAAATATTATTGATACAGGACAGAGGAAAGTTGCATGTACAGTAAGTGCGACTTTCGAGATATTGATATGAGATATCGGACTGGTTTGGATTTGCGTCAGATATTTATAGATGTTA
>NW_014627427.1:0-241 GCF_000485595.1 Priapulus caudatus | reverse complement strand
ATAGGGGCAGGAGCATGAAGGCAGGAGCATGGGGACAGGAGCATAAAGGCAGGAGCATGGAGGCAGGAGCATGGTGGCAGGAGCATGGTGGCAGGAGTATAGGGGCAGGAGCATGGTGGCAGGAGTATAGGGGCAGGAGCATGAAGGCAGGAGTATAGGGGCAGGAGCATGGTGGCAGGAGTATAGGGGCAGGAGCATGGTGGCAGGAGTATAGGGGCAGGAGCATGAAGGCAGGAGCATG
>NW_014627426.1:0-241 GCF_000485595.1 Priapulus caudatus | reverse complement strand
ATATATATATATACTATATATCAAACCTTTGTATTTGTATATGTATTTCTCTAGGGGTCAATTTTATAATAAGCATAATCATAATAATAATTGTAGCGTTTTCCTGTTCTCCGTACCACTTATGTATCTTCGTCGCCGTCTCTAGTTATGTCTCCTTTTTCCGTCGTACCCTTCACACGGACTTGACAGCGCCCGTGCGTGCGTTGTGTTGTCTCAATCCCCCTTCGTCGTCTACACCCGA
>NW_014627425.1:0-241 GCF_000485595.1 Priapulus caudatus | reverse complement strand
GTATGCCGTTGTACCGTTCGAAGCTGAACAACCAGAACCCATATATACTACCAAAGTTAAGAACGCTGTCCTTTATATGGCAGTGAAGATGCATGTTAGGAGTAACAAAGTGTTCTCCATACAGATTCTGTACAGCAGATCCAAACTTAAGAAATAGTCCATGTGCCACTTCAATATTTGTTTGTGATATACATGGCTGACATACGTGCTTACACGCAAGAACAAATGTCTGCCAGACACG
>NW_014627424.1:0-241 GCF_000485595.1 Priapulus caudatus | reverse complement strand
ACATCTCTCTTCCCTATCTATTATTATTCACTCATGTTTATATGCGTATATATAATCAGCACACGCGGCGTATTGCACCAGAGGTGAGCCGTACATGCGTGCTTACGTCATAGCAGCGTAGCTTCGGAGCTGTTTCAAGTTCGAAGTTCGCAAGTTCGGAGCTGCATGAGTAACTCAAACGTACAGTAGGTGAGACAAGAGAGCCAGCGAGCCAGAGAGAGAAAGAGAGAGAGAGAGAGAG
>NW_014627423.1:0-241 GCF_000485595.1 Priapulus caudatus | reverse complement strand
CATAATGCATCGACGCATCAACACCAGCAGCACTTAAGCTATTAGCCTTATCATTAAATGTGAAGCCTAATACTGAAACATCTAAATAAAGCTCATCCCAAATATTTTTATCTGTTACTGCTTTTGGTAATTTAATATTCAAATTATATATGTCTGAGCCTATCTGGTATTTATCAAAATCGCGTAGCTTGGTTAACTGCTCTTTAGTTAAAAGTACGTTTGCGATTTCACGTAATTCCTT
>NW_014627422.1:0-241 GCF_000485595.1 Priapulus caudatus | reverse complement strand
GCAGTTATTCGACAATTAGACATTCGACGTGCGCAAGTTTTAATTGAAGCGATTATTGCGGAAATTACAACCAGCAATAATAAAGAACTGGGAGTGGGTATAGCGGTAGATGGCACGCAGCGTGATAATGGTGCTTTGCCGGTGGGTTTAAGTAATCTTGCAGGAATAGGAGACTTGCTATTGGCTTCGTCTGTTGGAGCAGCGCCAACATCTATACCGTCAGGTTTATCTTTTGCTTTGG
>NW_014627421.1:0-241 GCF_000485595.1 Priapulus caudatus | reverse complement strand
ATAACGACTTAATAAATTCTGCTTCGCAAGATATACAATAGCCATCCCCCCGCGACCCGCTTCTTTTTCAATCGTATAATTTGGAATATTTATCATTTGTCTACCCTCTCTTTTCTTAAATACGAATTGAAAGCCGAACTTAACGCATAAAAACTAGAAATTTATATTTTTAGATTCCCCGAGTACTACTATCTCAAGCAATTGATTTCACTTACTTTAGCATTTTAGATACTCAATTCAC
>NW_014627420.1:0-241 GCF_000485595.1 Priapulus caudatus | reverse complement strand
TCTCTCCGCCCTCCTCCCCCTACTCTCTCTTCCTAACCCTACCTCTCTCCCTCCTCATCTTCCTCTCTCTCTCCCCTCTCATCTTCCTCTCTCTCTCTTTCTCTCTCTCTCACTCTCCCCTCCTCCCTTCTCTCTCTGTACCTGCTTGACTCCACAGTCCAGCAGCGTGAGTAGAGCTTTGACCATCAGCCCGTTTGCGCGCTCCGTCTCGTAGTCGCCGATGAAAGCGATTCCGTAGCTT
>NW_014627419.1:0-241 GCF_000485595.1 Priapulus caudatus | reverse complement strand
GTGCCAAAACAAGTTATAAAGCTAGCTAAAAGCAAGTTAACCGAACTGGAAAACCAATCCATTAGCAGTCACAGCGACTCCGGACAATTTGAAATGTTTAGTGACCGCCCTCATCCTGTCATCGAAAAGCTTCAAGAATTAAACCTTGATGAGCTAACACCCAAAGCGGCGCTTGAGTTACTTTATCAATTTAAAAAGACGCAAAAGAATAATAAAAAGACGAAGACTATTATTCAGTTAC
>NW_014627418.1:0-241 GCF_000485595.1 Priapulus caudatus | reverse complement strand
CGTAGCAGGTTTATTTTATCCAGCAAATGCAAGGGCGCTTACGCAGGACGTACAGCAGCTGCTCACTGAGGCAGCCCAGCATAAACTGACACCTAAGGCATTGATTGTTCCCCATGCGGGATATGTCTATTCCGGCGCTATTGCTGCAACAGCTTATGCCACTTTGCGGTCAGTTGCCGCAACAATCAAACGCGTGATATTACTTGGCCCGACACATCACGTGGCTGTTCGCGGATTGGCT
>NW_014627417.1:0-241 GCF_000485595.1 Priapulus caudatus | reverse complement strand
GTGACATATTTTTTTCGAGTAGTTAATTCTCAAACGTAAAACCTAATTCATGAATGACAACACGCCATTCATGGGCGGTGACGTTTACATATTACTGATTGCTTAAAATTGCTAGTATTTCTGCAAAATGACACAACAACCAATCTAAGTCCGTACTTATTTTCTTCTTTCGCTTTTATTTTTTAATGGATACGATCAGTTATTTTTAAAGTATGGGTGTCTCTGTTTATTTCCGCGGGAA
>NW_014627416.1:0-241 GCF_000485595.1 Priapulus caudatus | reverse complement strand
CACGCACGCACGCACGCACACACACACACACACACACACACACACACACACGCACACACACAAATTCAATACACCAACACACACACAAACACACGCACGCACACACAATACACACGCACACACAATACACACGCACACACAATATACGCACGCACGCACGCACACACGCACGCACGCACACACACACACACACACACACACACACACACGCACACACCCAATACACACACGCACACACACA
>NW_014627415.1:0-241 GCF_000485595.1 Priapulus caudatus | reverse complement strand
CCTCTCTCGCCTCTCTCCCTCTCCTCGCTCTCTCTCTCTCCCTCTTTCTACCTCCCCCTCTCTCTACCTCCCCCTCCCTTCTCCGCTGTCTGCTGTCGGCATGCTCTCATTGTAAGGCCAGTTTGACATACCACCCATTCAATTATTCATAGTCGCATGTAGGATTGTAGGTACGTACGTGGCGATCATATAAGCAGGTATAAATATGATCAAAGATAAAAACAATACGCACACGGACGGG
>NW_014627414.1:0-241 GCF_000485595.1 Priapulus caudatus | reverse complement strand
GGAGGGGGGAAGGAGGGCGATTTTGTTTTTTTGGGAGTTGGGGGGAGGGTGGGAGGGGCGGATTTTTTTGGGTGGGGTCTTAGGGTTTGGGGTTCGGCATATGTCCTAGACTCATGTGGGGCACGTTGCTACGGGCCATAGCCGAGGCCGGCGCACGCGTACGTGTTTGTGTGTGCGTGTGTGTGCGTGTGCGTGTGCGTGTGTGTGAGTGTGTCACTGTGTGTGCGAGTGCGTGTGCGTG
>NW_014627413.1:0-241 GCF_000485595.1 Priapulus caudatus | reverse complement strand
TATATATATATATATATATATATATATATATATATATATATATAGACTACCACAAATCTGAAATATGTGCCGTACCTCTTGTAAAACGAATTTCTCGCACGCAGCGCGTAGAGGTCCGGTCTACGAGGAAAAAGTCAATGTTAAGAGTAACGTTAGAAATTTTGTTTGTGCCCCGGGATTGTCGCGCTAAGAGTGTGTATGTTTGTATTCGCCGGAGAGATAGCTATCGTGTGTGTGTGTG
>NW_014627412.1:0-241 GCF_000485595.1 Priapulus caudatus | reverse complement strand
CACAGCCTTTTCGATTCGGGGCCGAGAATCCCCTCCTGAGATTGGATTCGCTATTAATTTGATTCGTTTGCGCATCTTAAGTACCAAAACAGACAGGGCACCTCCACGTCAAGAGATGCCCTGTCATTTAGCAGTTCTTCTGTAACACTTTAGTATCGAGCGTCAGCAAATTCTACCCAACCACCGGCGGCAACCAGCGCTTTGTCGAAGGGACTGACCTCGAAGCTGAAATTGAGGGTCT
>NW_014627411.1:0-241 GCF_000485595.1 Priapulus caudatus | reverse complement strand
GCCCCTGGCGCAGGTGCATTGCAATCGAAGCTGCTGGCAGATAGTCGCAGTACCTGCCTTACTGAATAACAGCGGTATTGGCGTGCTTGTGCTGTCAAAGGATTTGTCGGATGTCGTTCTGCAATTCCAAAGCGCCACTGCAGCCGATGTGGGGGTTTTGGTTGCCCAGACTCCCGGGGCTCAGTCGCTCAATCTTCGTTCGCTCGAAAACTGGCATCATAATATTGTTGCGTTAACCGGC
>NW_014627410.1:0-241 GCF_000485595.1 Priapulus caudatus | reverse complement strand
CCCAGAAGAAGAAAAAGAAAATCTGATGGCATCTGCGGCGCTTCTTAACGAAAAACTTACTGAAATCAAACAACAAGGCTCGGTGATTGGCACTGAACGTATCGCGATTATGGCAGCGCTCAATATAAGCCATGACGTTATAAAAACCAGTCTTTAACTATTGAAAATGACGATTTAAATCAACGCATTGACGCGCTTTCAGATCGTATTACAGACTCTATGAGAAACATTCAACTCATAT
>NW_014627409.1:0-241 GCF_000485595.1 Priapulus caudatus | reverse complement strand
AACTCTGTTAACTCTGTTAACTCTGTTAACTCTGTTAACTCTGTTAACTCTGTTAACTCTGTTAACTCTGTTAACTCTGTTAACTCTGTTAACTCTGTTAACTCTGTTAACTCTGTTAACTCTGTTAACTCTGTTAACTCTGTTAACTCTGTTAACTCTGTTAACTCTGTTAACTCTGTTAACTCTGTTAACTCTGTTAACTCTGTTAACTCTGTTAACTCTGTTAACTCTGTTAACTCTG
>NW_014627408.1:0-241 GCF_000485595.1 Priapulus caudatus | reverse complement strand
GAGAGAGAGAGAGAGAGAGAGAGAGAGGGGGGTAGAGAGAGATCACCGTCGTCAGCAAATGCTGAAATATATATAATATATAATATAATATATATATAAAAATATTTATAGACTGGTACCTATCTCGATACATATACAAACGTAATTAACGCGCACAGACCAAGGGCGTAGCCAGGAATTTGGATTGGGGTGGTCCTCAAGCGAGTAACAAGGGGGGTCTGGTGGTCTGAAATTATTTTTT
>NW_014627407.1:0-241 GCF_000485595.1 Priapulus caudatus | reverse complement strand
GTTTCTGGCCGCGTGTATGCGTCCGTACGTGCGTGCGTGCGTGCGTGCGTGCGTGTGTGTCTGTTGGGACCAGCGTCGTGCGTGCAGGTAGTAACGACCGTAGGCAGTTGTAATGTTGTATTGTGCGCGGTTTCTGGCCGCGTGTATGCGTCCGTACGTGCGTGCGTGCGTGCGTGCGTGCGTGCGTGTGTGTCTGTTGGGACCAGCGTCGTGCGTGCAGGTAGTAACGACCGTAGGCAGT
>NW_014627406.1:0-241 GCF_000485595.1 Priapulus caudatus | reverse complement strand
GCACCACTTGAGGAGGATGTTAAATAGGGGATTTCTACACCTTGTTCAATGTGTGCTTCGTGTCTATCAGCGGTTACTACACGTGGGCTAGAAATTACTTCGCCTTCGTTTTCGGCTTGTAATGCAGAGATTTCAAGATCAATTAACGAGCTGCCACTTAATACCGCAAACGCTAGGCTACCTGCAGCTGCGCCCGAAGTTGCTAGATTAACGTTAAGTCGATCTGCAGCAGTAACGCCAT
>NW_014627405.1:0-241 GCF_000485595.1 Priapulus caudatus | reverse complement strand
CTCTCTCTCTCTCTCTCTCTCTGTTCGATGAGCATCTAGCTTGTTAAGATAGTTTCTGCCTCGTCAGTGATGGTGAATAATTAACGGGTCTTGGCGACAGACCGAGAAATGTGCGTTTCTTACAAAAGCACTCCGCTGCCCGATGCACGATGCACACGCGCTGCCGTTTTTTGTCAAAGAAATATTGCGATCGAGTGATTCGGAGCGAGAGAGAGAGAGAGAGAGAGAGAGAGAGAGAGAG
>NW_014627404.1:0-241 GCF_000485595.1 Priapulus caudatus | reverse complement strand
AAACACGGTCAAGTAACCTCAACACGGTCAAGTAACCTCAACACGGTCAAGTAACCTCAACACGGTCAAGTAACCTCAACACGGTCAAGTAACCTCAACACGGTCAAGTAACCTCAACACAGTGAAGTAACCTCAACACGGTGAAGTAACCTCAACACAGTGAGATAACCTCAACACGGTCAAGTAACCTCAACACGGTCAAGTAACCTCAACACAGTGAGATAACCTCAACACAGTGAGA
>NW_014627403.1:0-241 GCF_000485595.1 Priapulus caudatus | reverse complement strand
CACCAAACACCAAAATAGAGCAGACAACAACATACAGCATCATACAGTAATTGCACAGAAAAATTGGAGAGAGTGGCAGAGTGCGAGCGAGAAAGAGAGTGGCAGAGTGCGAGCGAGAGAGAGAGTGGCGCAGTGCGAGAGAGAGAGAGAGTGGCAGAGTGCGAGAGAGAGAGAGAGTGGCAGAGTGCGAGAGAGAGAGAGAGAGTGGCAGAGTGCAGGAGAGAGAGAGAGAGTGGCAGAG
>NW_014627402.1:0-241 GCF_000485595.1 Priapulus caudatus | reverse complement strand
AGTTTAATTACAACGCACTCTGTACAATACAACAGTGATATGAATTAATGGAGCCTGAAGCTTCGGTCTATGAGCGCCATTTATTATTTACAGACGTGCGAACAGTCAATAGATTAATTCTAGATATATAGAGGTGTTTATACTTGCGTTAGCTTCGACCGGCTTGACGTCAATTGTCGTTGATCAAAAGAACCTAGCTGTATGTATATCAGGAGTAGATAATAGGGAGGAGTGTGACATC
>NW_014627401.1:0-241 GCF_000485595.1 Priapulus caudatus | reverse complement strand
ATATATATATATATATATATATATATATATATATATATTATTATTATTATTATTATTATTATATATATATATATATATATATATATATATATATATATATATATATATATATATATATATATATATATACATATATATGTAAATATATATGAAGAATATATATTAAGAGTACATAATAGAGATTATGTAGATTATGTAGATCATGTAGATTATGTAGAGGGGGGGAACGGGTATTTTCGGG
>NW_014627400.1:0-241 GCF_000485595.1 Priapulus caudatus | reverse complement strand
CCATACGTACACTGCTGGACGGGACGATAGAAAACAATAAAAAAATATCAGGGATAAAATATAGTTAAGAGGTAAAGAGAATATATGATAAGATTCACTATCACACATTGGAATTTCAGTGTGCGGATGCTCAAACGAAATAGCATAGAATAGAATGCACTAAATAAAAGCGAAATTAAATTAGGCTAATTAGAATGCAGACTAAAATGGATTAACGTACTCGGCTAGAGTAGACTAATGT
>NW_014627399.1:0-241 GCF_000485595.1 Priapulus caudatus | reverse complement strand
ACGTACTTTCCAAGAATCGTTCCAGAAAGCCTTGAGGGGTTTGGAAACTGATATTGATGGTCTGGACGAGCGCGTAGATTTGCAGGATGCGGATGCCAAAGATCTTATTCGTCGTGAATTAACGGCAGCTTCTGCTGAACGTATCCTTTATGTGGGCGATGCGTTCCGTTTTGGTATGAGTTTAGAAGAAGTCTTTGAGTATACCTCCATAGATCCATGGTTCTTAACGCAGATTCAAGAG
>NW_014627398.1:0-241 GCF_000485595.1 Priapulus caudatus | reverse complement strand
AGACTACGTAGCCCACGAAATGGGACATCAATTTGGAGCTACACATACCTTCAACAGCACGGCTGAAAGTTGTGGCGGAAGTAATCGCGAAGCCACTACTGCCGTCGAACCAGGTAGCGGCAGTACCATTATGTCTTATGCAGGGATTTGTGGTGCAAGCAACTTACAAATGCATTCAGATGCCGTATTTCATGCCGTTAGTATTGCGCAAATAAATCATTACCTACGCACAAGTGGCGAT
>NW_014627397.1:0-241 GCF_000485595.1 Priapulus caudatus | reverse complement strand
GTGTGTGCGTGTGTGTGTGTGTGTGTGTGCGTTTGTGTGTGTGATTGTGCATGTGTGTGTGTGTGGTGTGTGTGTGTGTGTGTGTGTGTGTTTGTATGTGTGTGCATGCGTGTGTGTGCGCACGTATGTGTATGCGTGTATGTGTATGCGCTTGTGCGCGCGCGTGTGTGTCTGTGTGTGTGTGTGTGTGTGTGTGTGTGTCTGTTTGTGTCTGTGTGTGTGTGTGTGTGTGTGTGTGTGT
>NW_014627396.1:0-241 GCF_000485595.1 Priapulus caudatus | reverse complement strand
GAGAGCGAGAGAGAGAGATGCGACACACGAGGTGCTTCAATTATCATGATGACTCCTGCGCCGTTTTTCGCGGAAAACTGTTCTACCTGAAATTTACGCGTTTCATTTTTTTTTGTCTGTGGAAAAGCGTCAGGTAAAGTGGCCAATAATGCCATATGAGCTCTCTCTCTCTCTCGCTCTCTTTCTCTCTCTCTCTCTCTCTCTCTCTCTCTCTCTCTCTCTCTCTCTCTCTCTCTCTCTC
>NW_014627395.1:0-241 GCF_000485595.1 Priapulus caudatus | reverse complement strand
CACACACACACACACACACACACACACACACACACACACACACACACACACACACACACACACACACACACACACTACACACACACACACACACACACACACACACACACACACACACACACACACACACACGCATATATATATATGGCATTCTATCAGTAGCCTGAGGAAGAGACGCGTGTCTCAAAAGCTCGCTCTATGAATTGTGTGAAATATATGACACGATATATCTATATTTATT
>NW_014627394.1:0-241 GCF_000485595.1 Priapulus caudatus | reverse complement strand
TGGATCGTTCGATCGATAGATATGGGTGGGTGGATTTGGATGGATAGGTGAATGGATGGATGAATGGATGGACGGACGGACGGACGGGTTTGTGGATGGGAGGTCGGCGGAGTGGGTTAATGGTTGGGTGGATGGATGAAGGAATGAATGAATAAATGAATGTGTAGGTGGATATATATACAGATGTGTGGATGTTGGATTATTTCCCCTACACGCTCTCTCTCTCTATCTCTCTCTCTCT
>NW_014627393.1:0-241 GCF_000485595.1 Priapulus caudatus | reverse complement strand
GTGGGAACTGTACGCTCACAAAACCAGGTGAAACAATTAAGCATGGAGATGTGGTAATTCACGCGCCGTTAGATGTTGCCAGCCAAGTGCCTGTTCATGCGAGTGAAATGTATTCTAAAAACTTATATAACTTTATGCAGTTATTGATTGATGAGAATGGTGATTACGTTCCTGATTTTGAAGATGAAATAGTTTTAGGCGCGTTATTAACAAAAGATGGTGATGTGATGCACGAGGGCAC
>NW_014627392.1:0-241 GCF_000485595.1 Priapulus caudatus | reverse complement strand
CCTCTCTCTCTCTCTCTCTCTCTCTCTCTCTCTCTCTCTCTCTCCCCCTCTTTCTCTCTCTGTCTCTCTTTCTCCCTTTCTCTCTCGCTCTTCCTTCCGCTCTCTCTCTCCCTCTTTCTCTCTCTCTCCCTCCGTTTCTCTCTCCACTCATCTCTCTCTACTTCCCCCCTCTCTCTCGCCTCCTTCTCCCCCATTCATACTCACCCTCCACTCTTTCCCCTCTCTCTCTCGCCCACTCTCT
>NW_014627391.1:0-241 GCF_000485595.1 Priapulus caudatus | reverse complement strand
CCAAGCTTGCCGATTTCAACGCAATCGTGACGCCAGAAGAGAAAACCGGGTCAAGAAACTCTCCCGCATTCCCAAGCAGAGCGTAACCTTTACCCCACAGAGTTTTCACATTGCAGGCATAACCCTTGATGGTTCTCACCGGCGTATCAAAATTGGCATTTGTAAGCAATGACTTTAAGTCAGGTGAGGCGGCGGCAGCGTCACGAATAATCTCCAGATTACTTTTCCCAGAAAAACCATC
>NW_014627390.1:0-241 GCF_000485595.1 Priapulus caudatus | reverse complement strand
ACCCTAACCCTAACCCTATCCCTGACCCTAACCCTAACCCTATCCCTGACCCTAACCCTAACCCTATCCCTATCCCTAACCCTAACCCTAACCCTAACCCTAACCCTAACCCTATCCCTGACCCTAACCCTAACCCTAACCCTAACCCTAACCCTAACCCTAACCCTAACCCTAACCCTAACCACACACTACACACTACACACACGCTACACACTACACACACGCACACACTATACTCACT
>NW_014627389.1:0-241 GCF_000485595.1 Priapulus caudatus | reverse complement strand
GTACTCTCTCTCCGACTCTCTCTCTCTCTCACTCTCCCGCTCTCTCTCTTTCTCTCTTTCTCTCTCTCTCTCTCTTTCTCTGTTACTTTCTTACTTGCTCTTTGTCGGACTTTAGTCATCCTGCTCTCACTACATCACGATATCAAGTAAGTGGCCGCAAGAAAGAGAACGAGAAAGAGCTATAAAGGGCACCGATATAGAAGGAAAGAAAGAGAGCGCGCGCGCGAGAGAGAGAGAGAGA
>NW_014627388.1:0-241 GCF_000485595.1 Priapulus caudatus | reverse complement strand
GTCATTACCTACTGATATTCATAATGATCCACTAATACTAGAAGAGCAAATAACTAAAAGCAAACAATATAGAAATTGTTTATAATTCATTTGTTATTTACCTAGCCGACGCTTCACATCAGCGCCCAAATAGTCACCATTTTATCATCAGGCTGCACGGCAATATAATTCTCAAACTGCTCAAGAGCGCATTCGTAATCATGCATATAAAGGTCACATAAAACCCCTAAATTCTTTTTAG
>NW_014627387.1:0-241 GCF_000485595.1 Priapulus caudatus | reverse complement strand
CTCACACACACACACACACTACACACACACACACGAACACACACGCACGCACGCTTACACACAGACACACAACACACACACGCACGTACGCTCACACACACACACACACACACACACGAGCACACACGCACGCACACACAAACACACACACATACACACACACACACGAACACACACGCACGCACGCTTACACACAGACACACAAACACACACACGCACGTACGCTCACACACACACACAC
>NW_014627386.1:0-241 GCF_000485595.1 Priapulus caudatus | reverse complement strand
AGCTGTCTCGCCTGCACGTATTAATAGAACACGCGTGCGACAGCGCTCTGACGTCATCCTCGCTCGCGGGCTTCTATCGCGAAGAGCGATAGAAAGAAAGACGAAGAAAGAAGCGGGAAAGAAAGAGTAAAAGATCGGATCGGATCGGTCGTCCATGCATGGCCCGCGCGCGGGAGAAATCCTGGGTGCGTTTATAAGGGATACCGATTTCCGTAAGGAATAAAAACTTTTACGTGCTACC
>NW_014627385.1:0-241 GCF_000485595.1 Priapulus caudatus | reverse complement strand
CCTCGGCTAAAAATATAACTAAAGCTATTCACTCGCATCAGGACAGGTGAATTCGGCAGCTATTAACTACGCGCGTGGCGTGCGGTTACAACATTACTCATTAGCGTATAGCCGCTTAAACGCCTCGGTTTTCTACGATTGTCGCGCAGTATTGTCTACGATTGTCGCACAGTATTGTCTACGATTGTCGCACAGGATTGTCTACGAATGTCGCACAGTATTATCTACGATTGTCGCACAG
>NW_014627384.1:0-241 GCF_000485595.1 Priapulus caudatus | reverse complement strand
CATCGCTCTCTGAAAAGAGCCCCCAAAACACAGAAATCAATGTTCGCTTCATGCGGTTATGCGTAGTGTTAGAACGAGGGTTAGGGTAAAATGCAAGCATTAAAGTTAAGAAATTTTGACACTGTTAGGGTTAGTATAGTGCCACAATAGAGTAAAACGAAGATAATTATCTATTTTTTGACACCAAATGTGTGTAAAATTAGTGTATTTTATGTAAATACATGCAAATATGTACACGGAC
>NW_014627383.1:0-241 GCF_000485595.1 Priapulus caudatus | reverse complement strand
TTGATTATTAATGATCGATCTCTGTCTTTCTTCCACACAGCGACCCGTCGGACGGTATCGCGCTGCATGAGAATGCCGTAGTGACGTCAGACGGCACTGTGCTGTGGATACCGCAGGCTGTGCTCACCGCTGGCTGTCTCTTCAACCTCACCGACACCGAGCACAGCTGCTTCTTTACGTTCGGCTCGTGGGTTCACAACGTACAGCAGATGGACATGCTGCTAGACGAGGGAGTCGACGG
>NW_014627382.1:0-241 GCF_000485595.1 Priapulus caudatus | reverse complement strand
TTTTTCGGTCTACTTTTTTACGCTTTTTTGCCTGCGCTTCCCAAACCGTTCTCGCCATCACTGTTTGCTAAGTTTTCTCCCTCCTCCTCCAAGGACTTAAAAAGGTACTTGAAATGATATCCTGACGGCTTGTGAGACTTCATGCATGGTCAGGCTGCCGAGCCGCGAAGCGATATCAGCGTTCAACCCACGTGTTTCTGCGCTCTCTCTCTCTCTCTCTCTCTCTCTCCCTCTCCCTCTC
>NW_014627381.1:0-241 GCF_000485595.1 Priapulus caudatus | reverse complement strand
GTGTGTTTGATGTCTGCGTGTGTGTTTGATGTCTGCGCTGTGTGTTTGATGTCTGCGTGTGTGTGTTTGATGTCTGCGTGTGTGTGTTTGATGTGTGCGTGTGTGTGTTTGATGTCTGCGTGTGTGTTTGATGTCTGCGTGTGTGTGTGTTTTTGATGTCTGCGTGTGTGTGTTTGATGTCTGCGTGTGTGTTTGATGTCTGCACGTGTGTTTGATGTCTGTGTGTGTGTTTGATGTCTGC
>NW_014627380.1:0-241 GCF_000485595.1 Priapulus caudatus | reverse complement strand
GAAAATCCAAAAAATCCAAAATCCAAAATGTCTGTTATTGTGAATTCATTCCTAACCTGGCACAGTCATATTGCATAGAAGAGTTAAGGCAATAACAAAATACCCATATACCCAATATGCTTGTCCACTCCTCAGACAGACAGACGGACGGACGGACGGACGGACGGACAGAGATCGCAGTTATATATATATAGATACACATTACACACACACACAAACGACAAAACTCAGCAGCTCATAT
>NW_014627379.1:0-241 GCF_000485595.1 Priapulus caudatus | reverse complement strand
TGTAGTAGCTGACCCCTGACCACGTGTAGTGACCACTACCCATGCTTGTAGCTGCTGACCCCTGACCACGTGAGCTGACCCCTAGCCACGTGTAGTAGCTGACCCCTGACCACGTGTAGTGACCACGTGTAGTGACCGCTACCCACGTGTAGTAGCTGACCCCTGACCACGTGTAGTAGCTGACCCCTGACCACGTGTAGTGACCACTACCCATGCTTGTAGCTGCTGACCCCTGACCACG
>NW_014627378.1:0-241 GCF_000485595.1 Priapulus caudatus | reverse complement strand
TTGGCCAACGATGGAAGCAGCCTGGATGATAAGGATGCTGATGGTGCATCACCTAGACAACCTACCAACGATGGAAGTCACCTAGACAACCTACGCTCCTTCAGCATCCTTACCATCCAGGCTGATCCAGGCTGCTTCCATCGTTGGTAGGTACCAACGATGGAAGCAGCCTTGATGATAAGGATACTGATGGTGCGTTGCCTAGACAAGATTGTCTAGGTGTCGCTCCTTCAGCATCCTT
>NW_014627377.1:0-241 GCF_000485595.1 Priapulus caudatus | reverse complement strand
CTCTAATGCCCTTGCGCACGCCAAGCAACGACTGGGTGATAAAGCAACTTTTATAGAGTGGAAGGTAGAAGACGTAACGAACTTTGTCCCTACTTACAAATATGACATATGGCATGACCGCGCAGTATTCCATTTTTTAACTGCCAAAGAAGATAGAGAAAAATACAAACAAGTATTAGAGTCGTCTATTAAGAAAGGTGATTGCGTAATTATTGCTGCATTTTCAATTGGAGGTCCCAAG
>NW_014627376.1:0-241 GCF_000485595.1 Priapulus caudatus | reverse complement strand
ATTTTTGATAAAGTTCTTCGGGCCATTTAGATTGAAAGAATGCAATTACCGCATCCATTTCTTCATCCGACAGTTTATCTTTATAAGGCGGCATTAAACCGCCCAGTTTGGCACCGCCTTCCCGGATAGTTTCTTTTAGAATTTCTTTCGAATGATGCCAGGCATGAGCAGTTCCATTGAGCGGTGGTGGCGGGTATTTACCATTGCTGTCAGTTTTTTCCAATCAAGGGTGCCTTCGGCA
>NW_014627375.1:0-241 GCF_000485595.1 Priapulus caudatus | reverse complement strand
GTCACCTTTTGTACCGCTCTCTTCAGCGAGAATCGAATGATTAGGATAGGTTCTAATATGGTCTTGATAATGGCTTCTTCAGCGGCACCATCAACTTCACTGACAAAATCACTATGTGATTTTTTTGAGACATGTAATAAATCTAAATTCTGAGATGCGCGGTTGATAATGCCACCGGCACGGCGTGCGGCTTTTACCGCAATTGAAAGCATGGGATGCATAGTTATGAGCCAAATTTAAC
>NW_014627374.1:0-241 GCF_000485595.1 Priapulus caudatus | reverse complement strand
GGGCGAAAGCTCGGTTAAGGCTAATTTATGATTACATTGCAGAAGACTCACCAAAAAATGCATTGCAAGTTATTGATCGTTTAACGACGCGAAGTCAGCAATTAAAAGAACTGTCTCGCTCTGGCAGAAAAGTCCCTGAATATGATCACAAGGATGTACGCGAGTTACTGGAAAAACCCTACCGAATTATTTATATCATCAAACCTCAACAAATCGATGTGTTAACAGTTATGCATTATCG
>NW_014627373.1:0-241 GCF_000485595.1 Priapulus caudatus | reverse complement strand
GGTGTTATTACGTGGCACGATACATGTGTGACACTCTGTGTTATTACTGGCACGATACATGTGTGACACTCTGGTGTTATTACGTGGCACGATACATGTGTGACACTCTGGTGTTATTACGCGGCACGACGCAGGTGTGACACTCCGGTGTTATTACGTGGCACGACGCAGGTATGTGACACTCTGGTGTTATTACGTGGCACGATCATGTGTGACACTCTGGTGTTATTACGTGGCAGAA
>NW_014627372.1:4925-5159 GCF_000485595.1 Priapulus caudatus | reverse complement strand
CGGTGAAATTGTGTAAGAGCATGCAGAGATCTAGGGCCACAGTAGCTCTAGTACTATAGCCCCGCGGATCGCTGCCGCAGGGCTATAGCACATTCTGCCATAACCCGACCAGGCTGTGTGACTAACGTCAATACACTATCTACGGTATCTAACCCTAGCAATACCGTTTCTTGGAGCTAATTCTGCCATAGATGTAATCTAAGCAAATGGTCCAACTGATGTGACTACAGTGCT
>NW_014627372.1:0-241 GCF_000485595.1 Priapulus caudatus | reverse complement strand
AGCTCAATATATATACAACTCAATATATATGTGTCAGTGTACGCGCGATGGCGGTGGCGTATGTTTATTGTTGATATGCTTCAAGTGCCTGTGGTCTATACTATAGCCCGCGTACAGTTGTACGCGGGCTATAGTTACTAGGGTCTAGAGCTAATAGATCATGAAACTAATTACCTCGTGAAAAACGAGCATATCATCAAGCAGATCAATAGGATATTCTTTATCTTTCTGTGAGTTTATG
>NW_014627371.1:0-241 GCF_000485595.1 Priapulus caudatus | reverse complement strand
CTGCTTATTTCTTATTGAAGTCTCATCCTCTATGTGAAGCGACTGACTTTGAAAAGAACGGTGTCAGCAATCACAAAATATTCAACTGGTGCAGAGATAACCTGCCAGTTTGCGACCAATTAATCGCCGAATTCATGAAGGTTGGTGACGATGATGCGGGCTGGATACACGGCTCTTACAGTGAAAATAATAATCGAATGCAGTTGATTGAAATTAAATAAATAGGATAGAGAAATGAACG
>NW_014627370.1:0-241 GCF_000485595.1 Priapulus caudatus | reverse complement strand
TCCCTCACCCTCGCTCTCCTCGCTCTCTCTTCCCTCACCCTCGCTCTCCTCCCTCTCTCTCCCTCACCCTCGCTCTCCTCCCTCTCTCTCCCTCACCCTCGCTCTCCTCCCTCTCTCTCCCTCACCCTCGCTCTCCTCCCTCTCTCCCCCTCATTCTCGCTCTCATCCCTCTCTCTCCCTCATCCTCGCTCTCCTCCCTCTCTTTCCCTCATCCTCGCTCTCTCCCCTCTCACCCTCGATG
>NW_014627369.1:0-241 GCF_000485595.1 Priapulus caudatus | reverse complement strand
GTTGTGTGAGATATGAAGGTGGTGTGTGAGATATGAAGGTGCTGTGTTCGGATGGGTCGACGCGGACTGTACGATGATGCCGTAAAACAAAAACGTGTTTTCATAACAAAACATTAAAAAAACACGTCTCGACCTATTCGGGTCGGCAACTGTTTTTTTCTTCCGTGGCTAAACATTTACTCTCCCCCGTGGAGGGATTATTTAATAGCCTTACAGGGGGAGCATGACCAGGGCAATATAT
>NW_014627368.1:0-241 GCF_000485595.1 Priapulus caudatus | reverse complement strand
CGACATCGAGCGATAAACTCGTCGAAGCTTCGCGAGAGTAGTCCGTGAGAGTGGATCAGCGCATCTCGTAGAGACCGTCCAGACTTCCGCTATAAACACGCGGTGGTAGGTGCAGTAGATCTACACTCCACGCGGTGGTAGGTGCAGTAGATCTACACTCCACGCGGTGGTAGGTGCAGTAGATCTACACTCCACGCGGTGGTAGGTGCAGTAGATCTACACTCCACGCGGTGGTAGTGAC
>NW_014627367.1:0-241 GCF_000485595.1 Priapulus caudatus | reverse complement strand
CCCTTGTCGTAGCTGTAAAAATTGCACCCATGATGGAAGCGTTCGATTCATTTGATGAGAAAGCGATAGATGTCTACGGTGAGATGGTGACAGTATTGTTGGAGACAGGTAATGCTGCTGAGGCTACCGTTTGGAAAATTCCTGTGGAAGAAGATTTGACTGTTGAAGATGTCGAGATAGCTATGCGTGCAGTTGCTAACGAGTTAAATTTTAAAAAATGTGGGCGAGTTACCCTTATCTG
>NW_014627366.1:0-241 GCF_000485595.1 Priapulus caudatus | reverse complement strand
TTCATAGCACCACATAGTGGCAAGATAACTAGAACCTGAAACCTTGCATATTTAGCAATGTGTTGTGGGGAAAGACTTATGGCCCCGAAAAAATGCGAGTTCTCTTTATTGTTTCCTATGTCGATCATCACTAAAGAAATCTGTTTCATGTGAAATTAGAATTTTGTTGAATAATTTTTGTTAAAGTAAAGACTGTAAATTGACTGTTGAGTAGACCAGTAACTAAAATTGTAGTGATTTG
>NW_014627365.1:0-241 GCF_000485595.1 Priapulus caudatus | reverse complement strand
AGCAGAGGGGAGAAGCTAGGCGAGGGGAGAGGGTAGCAGAGGGGAGAAGCTAGGCGAGGGGAGAGGGTAGCAGAGGGGAGAAGCTAGCAGAGGGGAGAGGGTAGCAGAGGAATCTGGGGGCAGGAGTAGGAGCAGGAGGACGACCAACGAGTAAATGTCAGTAAAGTATATTAGGCGATAAAAAAGGAGATAAAATCAAGAGTAGATAAAGAAGGCCTTCTTTATAGCCTTCTTAATAGCC
>NW_014627364.1:0-241 GCF_000485595.1 Priapulus caudatus | reverse complement strand
AGTTGTGTCTATTCACCTGTACTTACCTGTATCAATTATCATCAGTTGTGTCTATTCACCTGTACTTACCTGTAACAATTATCATCAGTTGTGTCTATTCACCTGTACTTACCCGTAACAATTATCATCAGTTGTGTCTATTCACCTGTACTTACCTGTAACAATTATCATCAGTTGTGTCTATTCACCTGTACTTACCTGTAACAATTATCATCAGTTGTGTCTATTCACCTGTACTTAC
>NW_014627362.1:0-241 GCF_000485595.1 Priapulus caudatus | reverse complement strand
GTGTGTGTGTGTGTGTGTGTGTGCGTGTGTGTGTGTGTGTGAAGTGAATCTTGAATGGAAACGCGTGAATGAGGGTTACGCAGTCCCCGCTGCTGCATGCGACATCGTTGTCACCGTGCGCGCTTGCTTACGTGCGAGCGAGCGGGCGTTCGTCCGTGCGTGCGTGCGTGCGTGCGTGCGTGCGTGCATGCGTGCGTGCGTGGTTAAGGGCGCGTGCGGGCAGGTGTGCATGTGTTTGTGC
>NW_014627361.1:0-241 GCF_000485595.1 Priapulus caudatus | reverse complement strand
AGGGGTGAGGGATGAGGGATGAGGGATGAGGGGAGGGATGAGGGATGAGGGATGAGGGGTGAGGGGAGGGATGAGGGGCGATGGGGGAGGGATGAGGGATGAGGGGTGAGGGTGAGGGATGAGGGGTGAGGGGATGGATGAGGGTGAGAGGTGAGGGAGGGATGAGGAATGAGGGTGAGGGGTAAGAGGTGAGGGGTGAGGGGAAGGATGAGGGGTGAGGGTGAGAGGTGAGGGGTAAGGG
>NW_014627360.1:0-241 GCF_000485595.1 Priapulus caudatus | reverse complement strand
ATCTTCTCGACACGATTAGACTACCCCACTGACGCGGGATGGTCAAAATATGTAGCCTGTGCATGGCGCTGGAGACGTCAGCTCGAACCGATGGTTATCATGCTCTCATCCGCGGGTTGGTTACCGCCTGACCATATTCGATGCGGGCTTGCCTCTCTCTAAGAACGGATATCTATCCCAACGTACGCCGAGGGTTCACCTATCATTGGCTGCCATCTCCAGCGTTCTGCACAGGCAGTCT
>NW_014627359.1:0-241 GCF_000485595.1 Priapulus caudatus | reverse complement strand
TCTCACTGCCGATGTCGAGAATAGATATTTATATATAGCGCAGACGCAATATCGCGTCTGTATATAGAATCGTATATGATGCGCTAATGCTGCGATTGTACCAGTTTGTGGTCTTCTATAAGTTATACAATACCCCCGCATTACGTGCTGTACTATATATATATTATATATATATGCTATGCTATTTATATAGGTATTATTAGCTCTTGATATATATATGTATTCATTTTGCGTTGGTTGC
>NW_014627358.1:0-241 GCF_000485595.1 Priapulus caudatus | reverse complement strand
GCCGATAGGAACGGTACTTCTTAATACCGGGCTGTAAACAGAAATATCACGAATAGCTGCAACATCGTCACGTTCATAGGCGGGCGGTATCATGATAATAGGTAATAGCCGTATACCATCTTTAAATAAACCAATTTGCTGACCATCAAAGGAGGTAAGCATAGCCTTAGAGATGTTTTCACGTGTTATACCTAATTGACGCGCTGTTTTTTCATTATAGGTTGGGCGCAAAACTTTAACG
>NW_014627357.1:0-241 GCF_000485595.1 Priapulus caudatus | reverse complement strand
AGTCTAAATGGGAAATTTTAGCCTAACATGTTCTTAAAATCTATGTTTTATGCTGGTTTTTACTGTAGTCTCTATTATAGACTTGATCTACATGCATTACTATGGGCTACGCGGGGAAATCCCATGCACCAAAAATGTCGACGAACCGACGGGTGGTGCCAGAGGCAAGATTTCTCGCGTCAGTGTGTGTGTGTATGTGTGCGTGCGTGCGTGCGTGCGTGCGTGTGTGTGTGTGTGGGGG
>NW_014627355.1:0-241 GCF_000485595.1 Priapulus caudatus | reverse complement strand
CACGCACGCACGCATGGAATCACGCACGCACGCACGCACGGATTCACGCACGCATGGATTCACGCACGCGCGCATGGATTCACGCACGCACGCACGCACGGATTCACGCACGCACGCACGCACGGATTCACGCACGCACACGCCTACGCGCGCGTGCACGCGTGCAATGATGTAGTACGCACACGCGTCCACCTATCATATATAAACCTATGATATTCATATACATAATATCAGGAATTAA
>NW_014627354.1:0-241 GCF_000485595.1 Priapulus caudatus | reverse complement strand
GGCAGCTCTCGGCCAACGCGAAACTGATTCACTTGGCAGCTCTCGGCCTAACGCGAAACTGATTCACTTTGGCAGCTCTCGGCCAACGCGTAAACTCATTTCACTTACTTTAATTTGATTCGTTTGATTTGATTTGATTTGATTTGATTTGATTTGATTTGATTTGATTTGATTTGATTTGATTTGATTTGATTTGATTTGATTTGATTTGATTTGATTCGTTTGATTTGATTTGATTTGA
>NW_014627353.1:0-241 GCF_000485595.1 Priapulus caudatus | reverse complement strand
ACACACACACACACACACACACACACACACACACACACACACACACACACACACACACACACACACACACACACACACACACACACACACACACATACGTTCAAATAGATGATTAGTCTCAGTACCTCACATCTGACCGAAATCTGGAGCGTTTGAGTTTTGTACCGAGTAATGTAACCCATATATATATACATCGTTTAGTAATCAGGGGCGTGGCCAGGATTTTCAAAGTTGTAGGCAC
>NW_014627352.1:0-241 GCF_000485595.1 Priapulus caudatus | reverse complement strand
AAATTATCCAATCTCATCCCTGTATATGTTATGAATGCCATAATGTTGATTGTATGTCCGTGCTTCAATTTTGGGCTTCTTTCACCCACCTTCTCTCTCTACTGTCCGTCCTCTCCCTGTCGGTCACCCACTCTCACCTTCTCCCTCTCGCTCCCCCTCTCTCCTATTTCCTCTCTCTTTCTCTCTCTCTCTCTCGCTCACCCTTTCTCTCTCTCTCCCTCTCTCACCTTCTGTCTCTCAC
>NW_014627351.1:0-241 GCF_000485595.1 Priapulus caudatus | reverse complement strand
CAGCTAGCAGCAGACAGCTAGCAGCAGGGTGCTAGCAGCAGACAGCTAGCAGCAGACGGCTAGCAGCAGACAGCTAGCAGCAAACAGCTAGCAGCAGGTGCTAGCAGCAGGAGCTAGCAGCAGACAGCTAGCAGCAGACAGCTAGCAGCAGACAGTTAGCAGCAGGGTGCTAGCAGCAGGGAGCTAGTAGTAGACAGCTAGCAGCAGGGAGCTAGCAGCAGACAGCTAGCAGCAGGGAGCT
>NW_014627350.1:0-241 GCF_000485595.1 Priapulus caudatus | reverse complement strand
CTATCTATTCACCCTAGATTTTCCAAGTTATCTCCCCGTAATGACCTATTGTGATAACCGAGACTTGCGAGAAAAAATGTATAGCGCCTTTGTTACCCGAGCTTCTGATCAAGGACCCAATGCTGGCGAGTTTGATAATAGCGCCATCATGGATGAAACCTTAGCATTACGTCATGAACTTGCTAATTTACTTGGTTTTAGTCACTATAGCGAAAAATCACTCGCGACAAAAATGGCCAAT
>NW_014627349.1:0-241 GCF_000485595.1 Priapulus caudatus | reverse complement strand
GGGCATGTAGGCCTACATGTATATGTAGCGTGTACACGTACATGTAGCTTGTACACGTACATGTAGCACGTACATGTATATGTAGCGTGTACATGCACGTACATGTAGCTTGTACATGTATATGTAGCTTGTACACGTACATGTAGCATGTACATGTATATGTAGCGTGTACACGTACATGTAGCTTGTACATGTACATGTAGCTTGTACACGTACATGTAGCATGTACATGTATATGTAG
>NW_014627348.1:0-241 GCF_000485595.1 Priapulus caudatus | reverse complement strand
TGTGTGCGCGTCTGTGTGTGTGCGCCTGTGTGTGCGTCTGTGTGTGTGCGTCTGTATGTGCGCGTCTGTGTGTGCGCCTGTGTGTGTGCGTCTGTGTGTGCGCGTCTGTGTGTGTGCGTCTGTATGTGGTGTGTGTGGTGTGCGTGCGTGGTGTTTATGTGTGTGCGTGTATACGCGTGCGTGTGCGTGTCCGCGTGTGTGTGTGTGTGTGTGTGTGTGTGTGTGTGTGTGTGTGTGTGTG
>NW_014627347.1:0-241 GCF_000485595.1 Priapulus caudatus | reverse complement strand
CTACGTCTCCTCCTCCTCCTCCTACCTCACCTCGTCCTACCTCGCCTCCTCCTCCTACCTCTCCTCCTCCTCCTCCTCCTCCTCCTCCTACCTCTCCTCCTCCTCCTCCTCCTCCTCCTCCTACCTCTCCTCCTCCTCCTCCTCCTCCTACCTCGCCTCTTCCTCCTCCTACCTCTCCTCCTCCGCCTCCTCCTCCTCCTCCTACCTCTCCTCCTCCTACTCCTCCTACCTCGCCTCCTCC
>NW_014627346.1:0-241 GCF_000485595.1 Priapulus caudatus | reverse complement strand
GATGGGGAGCCGTGATATACACTATACTGTGCATCACCTCGTGATATACACTAATCAGTGCATCACCTCGTGATATACACTATTCTGTGCATCACCTCGTGATACTTGTCAGGCATAAGGTGCGTAAACTGAACTTGTGTTTTTAAAAGGCCAATCTCTGCATCATCTCGTGATGTACACTATTCTGTGTCATCATCTCGTGATATACACTATTCTGTGCATCACCTCGTGATACTTGTCA
>NW_014627345.1:0-241 GCF_000485595.1 Priapulus caudatus | reverse complement strand
CGTACCTCACATGCTTGCGTACCTCACATGCGTGCGTACCTCACATGCGTGCGTACCTCACATGCTTGCGTACCTCACATGCTTGCGTACCTCACATGCTTGCGTACCTCACATGCGTGCGTACCTCACATGCGTGCGTACCTCACATGCTTGCGTACCTCACATGCTTGCGTACCTCACATGCTTGCGTACCTCACATGCTTGCGTACCTCACATGCGTGCGTACCTCACATGCGTGCGT
>NW_014627344.1:0-241 GCF_000485595.1 Priapulus caudatus | reverse complement strand
GCAGGTATAAACCCGCATACAGCAACGGCTAGTGAATGTTATCAAGTTGCCATTGATAATAAGGTGTCGATTCCGCAAGGCTTGACGGTGGCCGAGGAAGAACTGAATGATTGGTTAGATTGGTTACTAACACAGTTGGTTTTACCTAGCTTTAAAAATGAAGGTTTTATTTTTATTTATGATTATCCCGCTTCGCAGTGTGCGTTGGCAAAAATAGCGTTAAATCAACAGCGGATACCGG
>NW_014627343.1:0-241 GCF_000485595.1 Priapulus caudatus | reverse complement strand
CGCAATCGAAAACGCTCGGCGCTTATTGTCTTTCAGTAAAAACTCTATGTACTGCCCAGCTAAAAACTGTAGGCGTTCTGTCTCTGGTAGTTTGAGTTCGACCCTCATCACATCGTGTGTCAGTAACTCTTTGTGCTCTACTCGACAGGGCAGTGTTTTTATCTCGATATCTTTATTAGAAGTTATTTCTCTAACATTGAGCACGATATCACTTGTAGCACACGCCTGACACAAGATCAGC
>NW_014627342.1:0-241 GCF_000485595.1 Priapulus caudatus | reverse complement strand
ACCAGCAGCAGCACACCAGCAGCAGCAGCACAGCAGCAGCAGCACCAGCACCACCAGCAGCAGCATCATCATCATCATCATCAGCAGCAGCAGCACACCAGCAGCAGCATCATCAGCAGCAGCAGCAGCAGCAGCAGCAGCAGACGCCTGGATCGCATCAGACGCGGAACATTAGCCGCGGCACGAGTTCACGCGCGAAATTGCGTCATATTAGCCGTGAGCAGAGAGACTCCGGGGCGGC
>NW_014627341.1:0-241 GCF_000485595.1 Priapulus caudatus | reverse complement strand
AGACAAACACATAAACATCCACATAGCCAGAGAGACCCATTAACCACCGCGTTCTCTCGCCCTGCCCTCCATGATGTTATATAGTCAGCGTGAATGTGCGTGTGCGACTCTCTAAACCTCTCAGACAAACACATAAACCTCCACATAGCCAGATAGACCCATTAACCACCGCGTTCTCTCGCTCTGCCCCTCCATGCTGTTATATAGTCAGCGCGAATGTGCGTGTGCAACCCTCTAAATC
>NW_014627340.1:0-241 GCF_000485595.1 Priapulus caudatus | reverse complement strand
GATTGGACGCTAGAAGAACTTCGTGAACTGACTCACTATTTACTCGCCAATGGTTACTCGATCCATGAAATAAATGCTACTCGACGCCAGCTATCAAAAATAAAAGGCGGCGGACTGTGGCACTCCTTAAGCGACAAAGACGTCAGTTGCTTGATGATTTCAGATGTCGAGGGCAATGATCCTGCGGTTATCGGCTCTGGCCCCTTATTCCCTTCAGATAAAGCCATTCCCACTAGCTTAC
>NW_014627339.1:0-241 GCF_000485595.1 Priapulus caudatus | reverse complement strand
GGCGAGAGAGGAGAGGGGAGAGAGCCGAAGAAGAGAAAGGTGAGAGAGGGACGGCGAAGAAGAGGGACGAGAGGGGAGAGAGGGACGAGAGGGGAGAGAGGGAGAAGGCGAAGAAGAGGGACGAGAGGGGAGAGAGGGAGAAGGCGAAGAAGAGGGACGAGAGGGAGAAGGCGAAGAAGAGAGATGAGAGGAAGAGGAGAGAGGGAGAAGACGAAGAAGAGAGAGGAGAGGGGAGAGAGGG
>NW_014627338.1:0-241 GCF_000485595.1 Priapulus caudatus | reverse complement strand
TGTGTGTGTGTATGTGTGTGCCGGTGTGTGTGTGTGTGTGCGTGTGTGCGTGTGTTTATATGTGTGCCTGTGTGTGTGTATGTGTGTCTGTGTGTGTGTTTGTGTGTGTGTGTGTGTGTGTGTGTGTGTGTGTTTGCGCGTGTGTGTGCGTGTGTGTGTATGTGTGCGTGAGTGTGTGTGTGTATGTGTGTGTGCGTGTGTGTGCGTGTGTGTGTGTGCGTGTGTGTGTGTGCGTGTGTAC
>NW_014627337.1:0-241 GCF_000485595.1 Priapulus caudatus | reverse complement strand
CTCCTACTTCCCACCCTCCTCCTTCTCTTCCTCACCTTCCTCATCTCCTCCTCTTCCTTCTCCTTCTCCTCCTCACCCTTCTCATCCCCTCCACAGCAAATGGGAGCAATGCTTGCGTGCGTGCGTGCGTGCGTGCGTGCGTGCGTGCGTGCGTGCGTGCGTGCGTGCGTGCGTGCGTGCGTGCGTGCGTGCGTGCGTGCGTGCGTGCCTGCATGACAGCAAATGGGAGCAATGATTGCGT
>NW_014627336.1:0-241 GCF_000485595.1 Priapulus caudatus | reverse complement strand
GTTTGTGGTTTAATGTCATTTAGGTTAGGTTAGGGTCGGGTTAGGGTTAGGATTATCAATTATTAATCATTAATCGTTAATGATATCAAAGTTGGGAACACTCCTAATGGAGCGTTAGTTAGCCAGCCTTCTCGCTGGCCGAGGTCTCCACTAGCCCACAGGCGAGTGTGTGTGTGTGTGCGTGCGTGCGTGGTGTGTGTGTGTGTGTGTGTGTGTGTCGTGTGTGTGTGTGTGTGTGTGT
>NW_014627335.1:0-241 GCF_000485595.1 Priapulus caudatus | reverse complement strand
GAGAGAGAGAGAGAGAGCGGGGAGACGTAGATGGAGACAGATGTACGTGAGAGAGAGAGGAAGAGAGACGTAAATGGAGATAGAGGTATGGAAGAGAGGGAAGAAGCGAGACGTACGTAGATGCAAGTAGAGGTATGGGAG
The DNA here is from genome assembly GCF_000485595.1 of Priapulus caudatus. Lineage (NCBI taxonomy): Eukaryota > Metazoa > Priapulida > Priapulimorpha > Priapulimorphida > Priapulidae > Priapulus > Priapulus caudatus. The sequence goes on along the minus strand of NW_014627335.1, from coordinate 100 downwards.
AGAGCGAGGAAGAGAGAAGTAGATAGAGGTAGAGGTATGGGAGAGAGGGAGGAAGAGAGAAGTAGATGGAGATAGAGGTATGGGAGAGAGAGAGAGAGAG
>NW_014627334.1:0-241 GCF_000485595.1 Priapulus caudatus | reverse complement strand
GTTAGGATGCGACCAACCTCCCAGCTATCAGCGTTGCTTGGCTTCGCACAGCGCGAAACGAATTCATATGAAGCCCTTTGTGTCCGGGGCCGAGCGAGCAAGAGAGCGGCAGAGAAGAATGGCATGCACGCGCACATGATCATGAGCGTGGCACGCGTGCGCGAATGAGGAGGAAGTGAGCGAAGAAGTGTGGGATGCTTGGAGAATGACAGCGAACAAGATGGAAACAGAGAGGAAGGAA
>NW_014627333.1:0-241 GCF_000485595.1 Priapulus caudatus | reverse complement strand
TGCGTGTGTTGTGTGTGTTGTGTGTGTGTGTGTACTCGTCATTCGTTTTGTTCAGCAATCCGCACACGTATCTTTGCCACCATTCACCCCCCCCCCCCCGATCCAAAACGAGTGTATATCTATCCGAAAGATAATAATAGCAAGCTGTGCCCGGTAGCGATCAGAAGCAACACTCACCTTTATGCCCCTCTGATCGCATATCGACCTCTCTCTCTCTCTCTCTCTCTCTCTACTCTCTCTC
>NW_014627332.1:0-241 GCF_000485595.1 Priapulus caudatus | reverse complement strand
CAATTATTTTTAATCGCCAACATGGGCGAGTCAGTTTTAGCTTTTACTCGCCCGATATTATTTTCACTCGACATTAGCGAGCAGGTTGAGTGCCAAGCTCGTTCGCTGGATACATATATAAACACATGTCTTAGCTATATTAATTATTATCTCTGTGAATTTTGAGTTTATTGAAGCACGATTTGTTTAATTAATTACCAAATATATGCGCATATCAGGAGTAGATAATAGGGAGGAGTCA
>NW_014627331.1:0-241 GCF_000485595.1 Priapulus caudatus | reverse complement strand
TACCAGCTTTCGTGGTCCAGGAATGGAAGAAGGTTTGCGAATCCTTGAAAGAGTTAAAAATGAGATCGGTGTACCTGTTATTACAGATGTGCATGAAGATACTGCTTTAGATGAAGTTGCCGATGTTGTTGATGTGCTACAAACACCAGCCTTTTTGTGTCGACAAACCAATTTCATTCAGAAGGTGGCTAGTTTAGGTATTCCTGTGAATATAAAGAAGGGGCAGTTTTTAGCCCCTTGG
>NW_014627330.1:0-241 GCF_000485595.1 Priapulus caudatus | reverse complement strand
CGCACACTATTCGCGTATCCCAGCAGTTATCCGAGAACGTACGTCCGTACACGGCAACACAGGCCAGCACTGGCAGTAAACACCCAGACTCACTGACACACTGAAGGTCTCTCTCTCTCTCTCTCTCTCTCTCTCTCTCTCTCTCTCTCTCTCTCTCTCTCTCTCTCTCTCTCTCTCTCTCTCTCTCTCTCTCTCTCTCTCTCTCTCTCTCTCTCTCTCTCTCTCTCTCTCTCTCTCTCTC
>NW_014627329.1:0-241 GCF_000485595.1 Priapulus caudatus | reverse complement strand
ATAGATAGATAGATAGATAGATAGATAGATAGATAGATAGATAGATAGATAGATAGATAGATAGATACATAAATACAGTAGATAGATAGATAGATAGATAGATAGATAGATAGATAGATAGATAGATAGATAGATAGATAGATAGATAGATAGATAGATAAATAGATAGATAGATAGATAGATAGATAGGTAGATAGATAGATAGATAGATAGACAGATAGATAGATAGATAGATAGATAG
>NW_014627328.1:0-241 GCF_000485595.1 Priapulus caudatus | reverse complement strand
ATGCTGTGACGTGGCTGTGACATGGCTGTGACATGGCTGTGACATGGCTGTGACATGGCTGTGACATGGCTGTGACGTGGCTGTGACATGGCTGTGACGTGGCTGTGACATGGCTGTGACGTGGCTGTGAAATGGCTGTGACATGACAGTGACGTGGCTGTGACGTGGCAGTGACATGGCTGTGACATGGCTGTGACGTGGCTGTGACATGGCTGTGACATAGCTGTGACGTGGCTGTGAC
>NW_014627327.1:0-241 GCF_000485595.1 Priapulus caudatus | reverse complement strand
TACTCTCCACGCTCCTCCCTCCTCTCTCTCTCTCGTTCGCTCTCTCTCTCTCTCTCTCTCTCCCCCACAAAAAAGCTACCTTTCTTGATACAACCGCCCACCCTGCTCCGCCCGCCCGCCCCCTCACGCGTACCCACTGACCCCGAAAAACCATGAAAAACTCACTGACTCCGCCCACCCGGCCGTGGGTCCCCCCTGCCGCCCCGCCCCGCCGGGCCTCGTGGGGTGTGAAGGGGGGGTG
>NW_014627326.1:0-242 GCF_000485595.1 Priapulus caudatus | reverse complement strand
CGTCTATCCTCTCTTTAGAGAGAGAGGGAGGAGGAAACGGAGACGAAGGAAAGTAGGGAGAGAGAGGCGGCCGAACGGGAAGAGAAAGAGGACGTTATATTTCAGGGATAGGTTCTCGGTGGGAGGACGGGAAGAGGAAAGCTCGGCTGCTTCCTCTCCTTCTTCTTGTTCCTCCTTGGTGGACCTGTACCTAAAGACTCCTCTAGCTCTGATTCTGAGCTCCTTTTATACTCAGCTAGCAA
>NW_014627325.1:0-242 GCF_000485595.1 Priapulus caudatus | reverse complement strand
GCGAGTGCCTTCCGGCATCATGCCAATAACCATTGTGTCACTATCACGAATAACAACAGCCGTTTGTTCTACAACACCATCGGTGCGGCTTCGATCTAGGGGAATACCGCCCAATTTAAAAAATAGGGCGCGAAATGGCCACTTAAATATAGTGTGTTTTCCGATCCAATGGATATTAACATCCAGCGCCATAATACCCGCCATGGCCACCACGAAATCCCAATTTGAAGTGTGGGGTGCAC
>NW_014627324.1:0-242 GCF_000485595.1 Priapulus caudatus | reverse complement strand
AGAGAGAGAGAGAGAGAGAAAGAGAGGGGGGGTCCCTCCCCCTGTTGTAGCAGGTGGTTCGAATTTAATCCCCGAGATTGGCTTCCGCTCAGCCTCTGGTCCTCAGCCTCCTTCCCACAGCTGCCACGACAATCGCTCGTCGTGCGCGGTTTTTCATTTTTACCCACGACAGCTGTGTGCGCGTGCGTGCGCGCGTGTGTGTGTGTGTGTGTGCGCGCGCGTGTGCGTGTGCGTGCGTGTGC
>NW_014627323.1:0-242 GCF_000485595.1 Priapulus caudatus | reverse complement strand
CCAATGATGGAAGCAGCCTGGATGGTAAGGATACTGATGGAGCGTTGCCTAGACAACCTACCAACGATGGAAGCAGCATGGATGATAAGGATGCTGAAGGAGCGTCACCTAGACAACCTACCAACGATGGAAGCAGCCTGTATGGTAAGGATACTGATGGAGCGTTGCCTAGACAACCTACCAATGATGGAAGCAGCCTGGATGGTAGGTATGCTGGAGGAGCGACACCAAGACAATCTACC
>NW_014627322.1:0-242 GCF_000485595.1 Priapulus caudatus | reverse complement strand
AACCATGCGACCGCGCCACGGAACCATGCGACCGCGACACGGAAACACGCGACCGCGACACGGAACCGCGCGACCGCGACACGGACCCGCGCGACCGCGACACGGAACCGCGCGACCGCGACACGGAACCATGCGACCACGGCACAGAACCGTGGAACAAGGATGCAGAACCATGCAATCGCGACATGGAACCATGCAACCGCGACACGGAACCATGCAACCGCGACACGGAACCACGCGAC
>NW_014627321.1:0-242 GCF_000485595.1 Priapulus caudatus | reverse complement strand
TCTCTCGCTCTTGCTCTCGCTCTCTCTCTCTATCTATCTCTCTCTCTCTCTCTCTCTCATCCTTTCTCCTCTCTCTTTCTTTCTTTCTTTCTCTTGCTATCTCGCATTTACTATCTCTCTCTCTCTATCGATCTATCACTCTCTCTCTCTCGCTCTCTCTCATTCTTTCTCTCTCTCTTTCTTTCTCTCGTTCTCTCTCTTGCTCTAACTATCTCACTTTACATCTCTCTCTCTATCTATAT
>NW_014627320.1:0-242 GCF_000485595.1 Priapulus caudatus | reverse complement strand
GTCGCGTGCGGACGTTCTCTTGTCTGACATCGCGTCGCGTCGTCGCGTGCGGACGTTCTCTTGTCTGACGTCGCGTTGTCGCGTGCGGACGTTCTCTTATCTAACTTCGCCGCGCGTGAACGTTCTCTTGTCTGACGTCGTGTTGTCGCGTGCGGACGTTCTCTTATCTAACTTCGCCGCGCGTGAACGTTCTCTTGTGTGACGTCACGCTTAAAGCCGCACAATGCGCATCCAAACGCATT
>NW_014627319.1:0-242 GCF_000485595.1 Priapulus caudatus | reverse complement strand
GACAGCTCTCCATCTAGCCACATGGCTTCTCTCTCACATGCTCTCGCAGGCCCTCACCGTCACGCAGATCAAGAAGCTCATCTTCTCATCGACGCCTCGCTCGAGCGATGCAACGCCGCGCTGCTCGTCGTCGAGGGCAACCGCATCGCGAATCTGCGCGAGATCGGAAACCTGCTTCACGCGTCCGTGCCGATTAGCAACGATGAGGTGAGAGTCGATTTCAGTTGCGGTCAGGGGCGTAG
>NW_014627318.1:0-242 GCF_000485595.1 Priapulus caudatus | reverse complement strand
GTGTGTGTGAGAGAGAGAGAGAGAGAGTGTGTGTGTGTGTGTGTGTGTGTGTGTGTGAAAGAGAGAGAGAGAGCGAGAGAGGACGGATGAAAGAATAGACGGCAGCAGTGCATATATTCAAGAGCGTATAAAGAAGGAGAGCGTACAACGGTGAAATGATGAAATCATGCTGCAGTATTAGTGGAATTAATAAACTTTTCCCGTTTTATTTTGACGATTCTTTGTGGCATTATTGATCAGCT
>NW_014627317.1:0-242 GCF_000485595.1 Priapulus caudatus | reverse complement strand
AGGGATGCTGTGAAGGATGCTGTGTGAGGGATTCACTCACGGATGCTGTGTGAGGGATTCACTCACGGATGCTGTGTGAGGGATGCTGTGTGAGGGATGCTGTGTGAGGGATGCTGTGAGGGATGCTGTGTGAGGGATGCTGTGAGGGATGCTGTGAGGGATGCTGTGTGAGGGATGCCGTGAGAGATGCTGTGAGGGATGCGGTGAGAGGGATGCTGTGAGGGATACTGTGTGAGGGATGC
>NW_014627316.1:0-242 GCF_000485595.1 Priapulus caudatus | reverse complement strand
CTCTCTCTCTCTCCCGTTCTCTCTCTTCTTTATCACATTTCTGCCATTTATATGCAAATCTACCTATATCAAACTTCCACCGCCTCTCCAAGCCGCTCTCTCTCGCTCTCATTCATACATTTTCTCGCCATTTCGCATTTAATTTATCGCTATCGCTGTCCCTCCCTTTCTCCATTTCATTCGTTACCAATCTCTATCTTTCCTTTCACTCACACCCTCTCTTTCCCTTCTCTCTCTCTCTC
>NW_014627315.1:0-242 GCF_000485595.1 Priapulus caudatus | reverse complement strand
GTCCCCTCCTCGCTTCCTCTCTCTGCCCCCCTCTCTTCCCTCCTCTCTCTCTCTTTGTCTCCCTCCTTAACTCTCTGCTCCTCTCTCTCGCTCTCTCTCTCTTTTATTCTCTCTCTCTCCTCTCTCTCTCTCTCTGCTTTTCTCGTTCTCTTTCTGCCTTTTCTCTATCTCTCTGCCTTCTCTATTTCTCTCTGTCCCCCTCTCTCTTCCTCTCTTCCTGTTTGCCTCCATCTTTCTCTCTC
>NW_014627314.1:0-242 GCF_000485595.1 Priapulus caudatus | reverse complement strand
ATATATATATATATATATATATATATATATATATATATATATATATTATATCATTATGTATGTATATATATGTGTATATATGTGTAAAATAAGAGCGTATATATATAAGACAACACGAACGGGCATTAGTCAGTCTTAATCTCGTCTTGGGCCTGAGTGTGAGTTCGTCTTTGCTGCAGTATACGTAAGTTAATTCTTTTGCTTGTTGGCTTAGGGTTTTGCTACTATATATCTCGATTTAC
>NW_014627313.1:0-242 GCF_000485595.1 Priapulus caudatus | reverse complement strand
CGGTGTAAGGGAGAGGTAGGCATGTGCGTGGTGTAAGGGAGAGGTAAAGAATAACCCCCACACCGGCATGTGCGTGGTGTATGGGAGAGGTAGGGAATAACCACCACACTGGCATGTGCATGGTGTAAGGGAGAGGTAGGGAATAACCACCACACTGGCATGTGCGTGGTGTATGGGAGAGGTAAAGAATAACCACCACACCGGCATGTGCGTAGGTAGGGAATAACCACCACACCTCTCCC
>NW_014627312.1:0-242 GCF_000485595.1 Priapulus caudatus | reverse complement strand
GGAGGAGGAAAGGAGAAGGTGATGGAGATCGAATAAAAACGGTCATGGAGGAGGAGTAGGGGCAAGGAGGAGGAGGAGGAGGAGAAGGAAGGGAGAAGGTGATGCAGTAGGTGGAGGAGGAGGAGGGGAGGAGGAGGAAGAGGAGGAGGAAGAGGAGGAGAGGGAGGGGAGGAGGAGGAGGAGGAGCGGAGAAGGTGATAGAGATCTAACAAAGAAGGTCATGGAGGAGGAGGAGGAGGAGG
>NW_014627311.1:0-242 GCF_000485595.1 Priapulus caudatus | reverse complement strand
CACACCACACACACTCCCCCCCTCACACACACCACACACACTCACCATGTATCCAGGTCCCAGCTTGTGCATTGCGAACACCTGGTAGGCGTTCAGCGCCTCGTTGAACATGTAGATCGCTGACATCTGCCCCGCGAACGTCCTACCCTGCTCCGCCTCGGTCGAGCCACCGAGAAAACACTTGTCAAACACCTGCGGAGAGCAGCGGTGGCGCGCCGTCAGTGATACAGGGTATGCAGCAC
>NW_014627310.1:0-242 GCF_000485595.1 Priapulus caudatus | reverse complement strand
CGCCAACATCGAAGCCGTTGTGGTCTTTCCGTGTGTCCCTGCAACTGCCAACACCCAATGATTGCTCAAAACATTATCAGCAAGCCATTGTGGCCCTGATGAGTAAGGGATGTTCTTATTGAGCACATGCTCGACCAGTGCATTGCCACGTGACATCACATTACCAATCACCACCTGATCGACAGATTCTGTCAGGTGTTCTGGATTGTAACCTTCGCATAACTCGATGCCCTGAGCCTCAA
>NW_014627309.1:0-242 GCF_000485595.1 Priapulus caudatus | reverse complement strand
CTCTCTCTCTCACGCACACACGCACATGTATAGACGTTTGCCCGGTTGCGCGGCAGTACGAAATCAGACGTTTGCACAAATTGGGCGTTTTTCGCTCAGAAACGCGGCGGTTGGGGGGCGTGAGAGCAGGAGAGAGCAGGAGAGAGAGAGGTGGGGTCTATAGCTGGAGGTCTCTCCTCCTTCTCTCTCTCTCTCTCTCTCTCTCTCTCTCTCTCTCTCTCTCTCTCTCTCTCTCTCTCTCT
>NW_014627308.1:0-242 GCF_000485595.1 Priapulus caudatus | reverse complement strand
TTCGGGAAAGTTTCAAAAAAGGGGTAGGGTTTCAGGTTACGGTGATGGAGTTAGGGGTAGGGTTTCAGGTAGCGCCCAGACGGCCGCATGGTTACCAAATGTCTGGCCCCGTGGCTACATAGACGGCCCCGGGCTACCAAAAATCTGGCCTCGGCTACACTCAGGCGGCCGCGTGGCTACACTCCCATGGCCGCGTGGCTACACGGGGCCGGCAAATGGTTACATCAGACGGCCGCGGTTGA
>NW_014627307.1:0-242 GCF_000485595.1 Priapulus caudatus | reverse complement strand
CACGCACGCAGACACGCACACACACACACACACACACACACACACACACACACACAGAGACACGCACACGCACACGCACACACACATATATATAAAGTATTATATAGGTCGTGTTGTAAAAACGCGTCGTTTCGCAATATTATTATTCGTCCTGCATTTCTAAGCGCCCCGTAAATGTTCATGCATGATAAATCACAGCTATGACGTGGTCGCAGCATCGATTGTTTCCTCCTCCTCCTCAT
>NW_014627306.1:0-242 GCF_000485595.1 Priapulus caudatus | reverse complement strand
ATGGGATCGTTAATGATATTGGCAAGTACTGGGTGGGATCGTTAGTGATATTGCCATGTATTGGATGGGATCGTTAGCAATATTGGCAAATATTGGATGGAATCGTTAGTGATATTGGCAAATATTGGATGGGGTCGTTAGCGATATTGGCAAGTATTAGATGGGATCGTTATTGATATTGGCAAGTATTGGGTGGGATCATTAGCAATATTGGCAAGTATTGGGTGTGATCGTTAGCGATA
>NW_014627305.1:0-242 GCF_000485595.1 Priapulus caudatus | reverse complement strand
ATGTGGCTGCTGTTTGTTTTGCAGCGTTAATATTTGTTGTTAGTCTCTATATGGGGCTAGTTTCGATAAAACCAAGAAGAAAACAGCCCAAACATGTCATTTTTTTCATTTTTATTCAGCAGCCTTAGATACCATTACCATTGCTGGACGAATAAGGCGTTCATTAAGTGAGTAACCTTTTTGCATAACGGCAATGACAGTGTTTGGCTCAACATCTGCACTTGGCTGCATAGACATCGCTT
>NW_014627304.1:0-242 GCF_000485595.1 Priapulus caudatus | reverse complement strand
CGCAACGTACGGCTTTAGCCTTCGGTCGGCGGCACGTAGCCCGACGCCTGGTCGGCGCCTTCGCCGAAGAAGAACTTTTCCGTCTGCTTCATCAGGTACTGGCGCGCGCGCGGATCGGCCATGTTCAGGCGGTTTCGTTGATCAGCATGGTTTGCTGCTTGAGCCACTGCTGCCACGCTTCCTTTGAGACGTTTTCATAAATGCGCTTGCCGAGATCGCCCGGCAGCGGCGGAAAGTCGAGT
>NW_014627303.1:0-242 GCF_000485595.1 Priapulus caudatus | reverse complement strand
GCGGATGTGTGCGTGCGTACATAACTGATGGCATGTGTGCGTGCGTACATATCCTGTGTTCATGTGTGCGTGCGTGCATGCCTGTGTTCGTGTGTGCGTGCGTGCGTGTCTGTTGGCATGTGTGCGTGCGTACATATCTGTTGGCATGTGTGCGTTCGTATATGTCTGTGTTCATGTGTGCGTGCGTACGCGTCTGTGAGTATATGTGCGTTTTATATGTGTGCGTGCGTGCATGCGCGCAC
>NW_014627302.1:0-242 GCF_000485595.1 Priapulus caudatus | reverse complement strand
TGCTTTTTCGATGCATTTTGATGGTGTGTATTTCTAATGACACAATTGTTTATAAAGAGAGATCCCACACAGTGTCTGTCTGTTTTTATCAACATTCTTTTTCCTTTTTCTCTCTCTTCCAATTCATCATTCTGTTGTCGTTGTTGGTTCTCTTCCGTAGTGTTTGCGTACGTATGTGCATGTGCGTGCGTGTGCGTAAGTGTTTATACATACACATATAAAAGTTTCCATTTTCGGGGAGA
>NW_014627301.1:0-242 GCF_000485595.1 Priapulus caudatus | reverse complement strand
CAATCTTGCACATTATGCAAATCAATCATGCACATCATGCAAATCAATCATGCACACCATGCACATCAATCATGCACATCATGCACTACAATCATGCACATCATGCAAATCAATCATGCACATCATGCACATCAATCATGCACATCATGCACTACAATCATGCACATCATGCACATCATGCACTACAATCATGCACATCATGCAAATCAATCATGCACATCATGCACATCATGCACTACAAT
>NW_014627300.1:0-242 GCF_000485595.1 Priapulus caudatus | reverse complement strand
GAGAGAGAGAGAGAGAGAGAGCGCGCGAGGGAGAGACAGAGAGACAGAGAGACAGAGAGACAGAGAGACAGATAGAGAGAGAGACAGAGAGAGGGAGAGAAAGACCGAGAGAGAGAGAAATAGAGACAGATAGAGAACAATGGGGTGGCCAGTGCGAGTGAGAAGTGAAGGGCATTAGGCGGAGGAGGATTATAGCAGACGTTGTGTACAGGTGAAGCAGCAGAGATTAGCACGACGTAATG
>NW_014627299.1:0-242 GCF_000485595.1 Priapulus caudatus | reverse complement strand
GCGCCTCTACCTCCTCCTCTCCTCCTCCTCCATCACATTATCGCCTCCTCCTCTTCCTCCTCCCTCAACCACCACCTGCACTTCCTCTACCTCTTCTATCTCCTCCTCGCCCCCTCCTATTCCTCCTCCTCCACTACCTTCTCCGTCGTCCTCTAACTCCTCCTGTAAATGTCCGGGGGGTAAATGTCCGGGGGTTAAATGTCCGGGGGTTAAATGTCCGGGGGGGGGGGTAATTGTCCGGG
>NW_014627298.1:0-242 GCF_000485595.1 Priapulus caudatus | reverse complement strand
GTCACTATCAAAGTGTTGGATTAGATTTTGGCTTGGGTTTGAGTCCCTTTGAGATTTATAAAAACTATAATGCAGAGGCTAAACAGTGCTTACAGAATAAAATAAAACGTTTGAATCAGTTAGGTGTGGATATACTCTGTTTGCTTTTTGATGATATGCGAGGGGACCTACCAAACTTGGCAAAAACTCAAATTGAAATTACTCGGGATGTATTGGCTCAAACCACTGCTAAAAAAATAATT
>NW_014627297.1:0-242 GCF_000485595.1 Priapulus caudatus | reverse complement strand
GCGCCATCTTCACGAATGCTGTGACATGTCGCTTTATATTCGTTTTTGTTTGATTTTTTTAAGCGCTGCAATAAAGTCAAATTGTTTACAACCACCCTCCATAGCTAGCTCAGCAAACGCGTCACGTGTTCCAGAGGTTGGCGGAGGACCTAATACTTCAATTTTAGTATCAGGTAGGTCGGCGTTGACATCTTTCCATGTTTGATAAGGGTTGGTGACAAGCTTTTCACTGCCATCTTTTG
>NW_014627296.1:0-242 GCF_000485595.1 Priapulus caudatus | reverse complement strand
GAGACCACCAGACAGGGCATGCCGATAAACATTACGATACGCGTAACAAAGGCGGAATCGTAATGCACGCCCATTCGGGCCCATACAAACCCCACGCCTGCACAGATAAACACGGGAGCAATAATGGTAAAAAGTTCGCCGATCATGGGGTAGGGATATTAGTCCTGTTGAGAATTATCCAGGCACTGAAACTGATAGTGCAGCTCGGGTGTGTTGGTTTGCAGGTTGGACCATTCCTGAAG
>NW_014627295.1:0-242 GCF_000485595.1 Priapulus caudatus | reverse complement strand
CAGTCCCCCCTTCGCGTGCTCGCAAGTTTGGGTTACGGTTAGACCCCCCTTCGCGTGCTCGCAAGTTTGGGTTACGGGTAGACCCCCCCGTTGGTACAAATCCTGTACACGCCCCTGCCCCTTCCCCCCCCCCCCCCGAGAAAGAGAAAAATTGCGAGAGAGAGAGAGATACAGAGAGAGTGCGAGAGAGAGAGAGAGAGAGAGAGAGAGAGAGAGAGAGTGTGTGTGTGTGTGTGTGTGTG
>NW_014627294.1:0-242 GCF_000485595.1 Priapulus caudatus | reverse complement strand
TGATCTAAAAATTGGCACAATCGAAGATTTAATTCGTTATCGGATTCAGAATGAAAAAACCATTCAGCGTGTTTATGAAAATGTATTAGCAACGGAGTTTGGCGATTTCAATGTGGTGGCATTTAAGGATCAAGCGGGGAAAAATACGCATCTAGCATTGGTTAAAGGTGAAATAAATCCTGATCATGCCGTGATGGTACGAGTACATTTAGAAGACGCCTTGTGTGATGTATTACCTTTAG
>NW_014627293.1:0-242 GCF_000485595.1 Priapulus caudatus | reverse complement strand
ACCCGAATACGATCGCGTATCTGGAGCTGTACATTGTAGTAACGTTTCGCTGTTGCCAACTCACGCGACAAGTGATGATAGCGCGCGCTGGCAACATACACCTGTGTCATTACGGCCATCGTCAAAGCCTTAGCCCTCTGGTCGAGCAGTTCATCCTGAGCCGACACAGCTGCTTTGTGAGCTGGATAACGAAATACCTTCATCACATCCCAGCCAGCCTGAATACCCCAGCCAACCCAACT
>NW_014627292.1:0-242 GCF_000485595.1 Priapulus caudatus | reverse complement strand
TAAAGAATCGTTAGCTGAAATAGCGGGCTATCTGAAGTTAGGTGAGGTTATACAACTGGGTTCTGGTGAGCTAAAAAGTGGTGGCTTTCGTCGTCCTTCTATTTTAGCGGACGCCGTCGAAAGTATTTTTGGTGCAGTATATTGTGATGGTGGTTTTGAATCTAGCCGTGCACTGATTATTCGTTTGTATGCTAAGCGATTAGCTTCAAAAACAGATCTACAGAGTTTGAAAGATCCCAAAA
>NW_014627291.1:0-242 GCF_000485595.1 Priapulus caudatus | reverse complement strand
TGTATCTTGCAACCTGCAAAATCGTGCGACGAAAGCATCGACTCTTTCAGATAAATCGTCGTCAATCTCCAGTTGTTTCGCCCTTTCTATCGAGAACGGCTCTACAAATAATTTTTTGGTAGTCCTGAGCAAAAGTAGACTTTCTCTCTCGACTACCCTGGATAGGAATTGCAACCTGGCTCTGAGACTTTCATCTATCACTATAATTGAATTCCTGTTGATTTCGCATGCCGGTGAATAGG
>NW_014627290.1:0-242 GCF_000485595.1 Priapulus caudatus | reverse complement strand
GTATGTATGTGTGTATGTATGTGTGTATGGTATGTGTGTAAGTATGTGTGTATGTATGTGTGGATGTATGTGTGTATGTATGTGTGGTGTATGTGTGTATGTATGTGTGTATGTATGTGTGTATGTAACTATGTATGTGTGTATGTATGTGTGTGTGTGTGTGTGGATGTGTATGTGGATGTGTGTGTGTATGTGTGTGTATGTGTGTGTGTATGTGTGTGTGGATGTGTGTGTGGATGTGC
>NW_014627289.1:0-242 GCF_000485595.1 Priapulus caudatus | reverse complement strand
CTGATTGGCCGTGCGTACATGCGTGCGTGCGTGCGTGCATGTGTGCGTGCGCGCGGCATTGATATACCCACCTCTTTCGCTCCTGAGCAGATTTCAGTGTCGTCATATCGAGTTTGAAGCTCGTCCATGCCGGATTGACCGAGCGTGCGTGCGTACGTGCGTGCGTGTGTGCGTGCATGTGTGCGTGCGTGCATGCGCGCGGCATTGATATACCCACCTCTTTCGCTCCTGAGCAGATTTCA
>NW_014627288.1:0-242 GCF_000485595.1 Priapulus caudatus | reverse complement strand
CGCATGGGGCATAATGCACAGTGTACAGTGCATAGTGCATAGTGCATATTGCATATCGCCTAGCGCATAGTGCATAGTGCATAGTTCATCGTGCATAATGCATAGTGCATGGTGCATAGTGCATAGTGGATCGTGGATCGTGCATGGTGCAGTGTGCAATGTGCATAGTGCATAGTGCATAGTGCATAGAGCATAGCTCATAGCGCATAGTGTATAGTGCAGAGTGCATAGTGCATAGTGCA
>NW_014627287.1:0-242 GCF_000485595.1 Priapulus caudatus | reverse complement strand
ATTGATATATATCTATCAACGGCGATAACAAAAGCACGTATCAATAATATTAACGATGCGTTAGTGCGTACCAAACGTTTACAAAAATTCATTAAGAACCGGGAGAAGTTAGGCATATCCGAAGAGAAAGATATCCTTCAGGTTAATGCACAATTAAAAAGCCAACAAGCCGAACTCAGCGGTTTAAATGTCGTTTGGGAAAAACAACGTATATCCTTAAACAGACTGATGGCGGCTCCGAT
>NW_014627286.1:0-242 GCF_000485595.1 Priapulus caudatus | reverse complement strand
CATTGGCGTGCTAGTCACGTTCCATGAGTTTGGTCATTACTGGGTGGCGCGCAAAGCAGGTGTAAAAGTTTTACGCTTTTCTGTTGGTTTTGGTCGTGCTTTATTTACCTGGCGAAGAACAACCATAGAGGGTGACAATATCGAGTATGTTATCGCTGCGATTCCACTTGGTGGTTATGTGAAAATGTTGGATGAGCGCGAAGGTGATGTTGCAGAAGAAGACAAAAAAACGCGCTTTCAAT
>NW_014627285.1:0-242 GCF_000485595.1 Priapulus caudatus | reverse complement strand
TGTATGTGTGTGTGTTTGCGGGTGCATGCATGCGTGCGTGCGTGCGTGCGTGCGTGCGCGCGTATGGGTTACTAATGGGACGACTGTGGTGACACCTAGCGACGAAAGTTTGTATTGTTAAACGTGTAATGAACACACCCGAACACTCACAATCAGGAACGAACGCACGCACGCACGCACGCACGCACGCACGCACACACACACACACACACACACACACACACACACACACACAACAAGAC
>NW_014627284.1:0-242 GCF_000485595.1 Priapulus caudatus | reverse complement strand
TTGTTAGACGGTCACTATACGTGCCGGGAGATGGCGTGCGGGAGGCACGGGGGCGTGGCGAAGGAATGGAAATGGAGGATTAGAATAAAGGTTAATTCTGAAACATATATAACGTGTTGTCCTCACTGAAGTTATAGGCATAACTTTACATCACCCACTGATGCACAGACTTTCCTTATTCTCGTGGTCGCACATACGGGCTTTTCCGTGACCCGAGGTCACGAAACTGCTTGACAACGCCG
>NW_014627283.1:0-242 GCF_000485595.1 Priapulus caudatus | reverse complement strand
CATATCGCCCGCACTGTTTCCCAGCGAGTCATTAATGTATTTAAATCTGTCCAGGTTTACCAATAATAAACAGAGAGTTTTGCCTGTACGCTTAGCTTTAGAGAATGACTTGTTTGACAATTGAAGAAATAAATTACGATTTGGAAGGCCGGATAAGTCATCATAGCTATTGAATTTCTTCAACTGGGCAACATGTTCCTTTTGTCGGTTAATATCAGTATGTGTGCCCACTATTCTCGATG
>NW_014627282.1:0-242 GCF_000485595.1 Priapulus caudatus | reverse complement strand
TCTCTCTCTCTCTCTCTCTCTCTCTCTCTCTCTCTCTCTCTCGTTGTGTGTGCGTGTGCGTGCCTGCGCGTGCGTGTATGTACCTGTGTCTCCCCACCTATCCGCATGCCTGTTTGCATGTCTGTCCGTGTCTGCCTGCCTGCATGCCTGCTTGTCTGTCGGTCTCTTTCTCTCTTGCGGCTCTTGCCCCGACTTTCGCTATCTCTGTCCCTATCTTTCTCTCCTTTCCATGGGCGGATCCA
>NW_014627281.1:0-242 GCF_000485595.1 Priapulus caudatus | reverse complement strand
AAGACCGCCAGCGAAAGAGATTCGACATCTCGAATGGCTCCCTGGCCACTGCATCGTGGACAAACTATCTGGCTCGACTCACCCAACGAAGGACGTAGGCGTTGGCGCGACATTTCTAGCAGTCCAAAGCGAGAGATTCTGCCGATCTGAACGCGGGCACGATCTTCGTAGACCGCATTGCGAAGCCGTGTTTCGACTTCGCGTTGATTTTTATTTTGCATCATATCGATGAAATCGATAAC
>NW_014627280.1:0-242 GCF_000485595.1 Priapulus caudatus | reverse complement strand
CTTTCTTTGCGGCCTTTGCGTTAATAGTGCAATTTATCAGACTCACATCAATTTCTAACCACTTTTGTAGCCTACGGCATTGTTGAACCAGTAACGTTTTGTTATGGTGTTAATGTCGAATGATGCTTTTATAGTGAGAGTAAGTCGATAGTCGTAGGAGCGGCTTTAGCCGCGAACACTCGTAGAATCTGCGCACATTCGTGGCTAAAGCCACTCCTACAGAAGCATGAATGTCATTAGTG
>NW_014627279.1:0-242 GCF_000485595.1 Priapulus caudatus | reverse complement strand
GACGACGACGACTACGACGACTACGACGACGACGACCCTGACGACGACGACTACGACGACGACGACCCTGACGACGACTACGACGACCCTGACGACGACTACGACGACTACGACGACGACGACGACGACCCTGACGACAACTACGACAACCTGACTACGACTACGACGACTACGACGACCCTGACGACGACTACGACAACCCTGACGACAACGACTACGCCGACGACGACCCTGATGACGAC
>NW_014627278.1:0-242 GCF_000485595.1 Priapulus caudatus | reverse complement strand
CCCCACCCCTGGTCTGTCCCACCCCCGGGGCTCCCCCACCCCGGGCTGACTCATCCTATGCTTCCTCTAGCGACCTCCTCTACACACTTCGCATATAATGGCTTCCTTCCCCTCTCCCTCTACCGCTGTGTGCACGGGTAGCTTCCGCTTCTACTCCCATCTCCGTTCCCCTGCGTGCATGCTTGCTCTCTCTTCCCATCTATTCTCCTCCTGCGTGCGTGCTTGCTTCTTCGCTCTCTCTC
>NW_014627277.1:0-242 GCF_000485595.1 Priapulus caudatus | reverse complement strand
GCGGAGGGTGGGGGAAGGAGCGAGCGAGAGATAGAGAGAGGGGAGAGAGGGAGAGAGGGAAAGAGAGGGAGAGAGGGAAGAGAGGGAGCGGAGGGTGGGGGGAAAGAGCGAGCCAGAGATAGAGAGAGGGGGAGAGAGGGAGAGAGAGGGGAGAGAGGGAGCGGAGGGTGGGGGGAAGGAGCGAGCTAGAGATAGAGAGAAGGGAGAGAGGGAGAGAGAGGGGGAGAGAGGGAGCGGAGGGC
>NW_014627276.1:0-242 GCF_000485595.1 Priapulus caudatus | reverse complement strand
CAGAGCCGTAGTAGTAGTATAGCAGCAGCCGTAGTAGTAGTAGTATAGCAGCCCGGCAGCTGTCATACTACTACTACTACGGCTGCTGCTATACTACTACTACTACGGCTGCTGCTATACTACTACTACGGCTGCTGCTATACTACTACTACGTATACTACTACTACTACGGCGCTGCTGCTACTGTAGTAGTAGTTTATAGCAGCAGCTGTAGTAGTAGTAGTATAGCAGCAGCTGTAGTT
>NW_014627275.1:0-242 GCF_000485595.1 Priapulus caudatus | reverse complement strand
CTATTCCAGTGATTATGGTAACAACCAAAGATCAAGAAACAGATAAAGTTTGGGCTATGCGTCAAGGCGCTAAAGATTACATCGTAAAACCGGTGCAAGAAAAAGCTTTAGTCGAGCACGTTAATATGGTGTTGTCGGCATAAAAGAAAACTTTTTTGATGAATAATAATAATAAAAATGAATAAAAGAGATCCAATTGACATACTGCTAGATCTTGAAAAGCGAACGCTTGATAGATCAGC
>NW_014627274.1:0-242 GCF_000485595.1 Priapulus caudatus | reverse complement strand
CGCGTAACACACAGTCATGCACACACCACGCACGCGTACACGCGCGCGTAACACACAGTCATACACACACACGCACACACACACGCACACACACACACGCGCGCACACACCACGCACACAAGCACACACACACACACACACACACACACACACACACACCTCACACACACACATACACCTCACACACACATACACCTCACACACACACACACACACACACACACACACACACACACACACAC
>NW_014627273.1:0-242 GCF_000485595.1 Priapulus caudatus | reverse complement strand
GTCGTTTTGCTCGCTATTGGGATATGATTGCGAACACCGGACGGTTTGTGAATACCTTGCCGCTGATATTGGCAGATGCGCCTTTTGAACGTTTTATGCAGTTGAGCCAAGGCTTGTATCTACTGTCTGGCAGTACATGGAAAATAGCTTTAAAACGTTTGTTTGATATGATTTATACGGTGATGACCACCAGATTGGGTGAAAATGTTGAACAGATAAAATCTGTATTGGAACAGGATTAT
>NW_014627272.1:0-242 GCF_000485595.1 Priapulus caudatus | reverse complement strand
TATTAAACCATATATATATTTATTATATATATATATAATACATATAGTATATGTATAATATATATATAATATATATATATCAGAGTGTTGAAGACCCACTCCAGACCATATAATAAGTTTTAACATAAGTCCTCTCACACACAGATTTTCTCACGTGTACAGTGCATAGAGGGCTGGTCTACAGAGAAAGTCAACGTTGATGATGTAACAGATTTTCTCTCTGACAGCAGGCTCCCCGGGGG
>NW_014627270.1:0-242 GCF_000485595.1 Priapulus caudatus | reverse complement strand
GTGCGTGTGAGCCTGCGTGCGTTTGTGCGTGTGTGCGTGCGTGCAGCCGTGCGTGCAGCCGTGCGTGCGGCCGTGCGTTTGTGCGTGTGTGCGTGTGTGCGTGCGTGCGGCCGTGCGTGCGTGTCGGCGTGCGGTTGTGCATCGAGCGTGTGTGCGTGCGCATGTGTATGCGTGCGTGCGTGCGTGCGTGCGTGCGTGCGTGCGTGCGTGCTTGCGTGATGCGTGCGTGCGTGTGTGTGCGT
>NW_014627269.1:0-242 GCF_000485595.1 Priapulus caudatus | reverse complement strand
CCTCATCCCCCTCCCTCTTCTACCACACATCCTCTACTGAGAGAGGGAGAAAACAGAGCTTTAAGTCTCTCTCTATCTCTTTCACACACAGTTTCTCTCATTCTCACTCTCTTTCACTTTTCTATGTCTCTCCTCTCTTCTCTCTCTCTCCCTTTCACACACAGTTTTTCTCATTCTCACCCTCTTTCACTTTTCTATCTCTCTCTCTCTCTCTCTCTCTCTCTCTCTCTCTCTCTCTCTCT
>NW_014627268.1:0-242 GCF_000485595.1 Priapulus caudatus | reverse complement strand
TTAACAAGTTGACAATTCTTTTTTTGAATTTCCCTGCGCCGAATTTGCGACCGGTACATAATCGAATATATGCGTCTATCAAGCCCTATTTGAATTCAGATTCAATAGAAGATTTAGGCTAGTGTCACTGGCAATAAAGAAAAAGATAATTATTTATCTAAAATTAATTAAAACGCAAGTCGATAACAAGAGGTGTGAAAACTTCTAACGTGTCGAAAGTACAAATGATGTGATCTGTAAAT
>NW_014627267.1:0-242 GCF_000485595.1 Priapulus caudatus | reverse complement strand
TTTACAATCATAAATATAACCATAAATAGGAATATCACTTGGAACCATTGAATTACTTCTAATGCGTTGAACATCGGCTAGGACGCTTTTGGATTGATCTCCAATGGTAAGCCATTCGATGAACTTACCATCTGTTGTACCACCACCAGCATTGCTATCATGCCAACCGCTTGCATCGACGCTTGAAGTTTTTAGGCTACCTGATAGTAGGTCACCCATAATTTCATTGTTGAATGTTTCCA
>NW_014627266.1:0-242 GCF_000485595.1 Priapulus caudatus | reverse complement strand
GTCTGTCTCTCTCTTCCCTCCTCTCCTCTCTTCTCTCTCTCTCTCTCTCTCTCTCTCTCTTCCCATCACTCTCTGTGCGTGTCTCCCGTTTCCTATCTCTTTCTCGCGATCTGTCGCTTTTTCTCGCTCGCTCTCTCTCCCCTGTCCCTCCCTCGCGGCCTCTCTCCCTTGTCCCTCCCCCGCGGTCTCTCGTCCCTGTCCTCCCACGTGGTTCACTCACCTCTCTAGCGTGCACGCGCTCT
>NW_014627265.1:0-242 GCF_000485595.1 Priapulus caudatus | reverse complement strand
TTGGTTATTCTTTCTACCTGTGGATCGAGCGGCTCCCCTTTGGTGTTGCTTAGATGTGCGAGGCAAGCGGACGCCTCCTCCTGGATCTTCTTCTCTATGCTGACCTTTCCCATGCCGAACTCACGCAGCTTGGTAAGCGCTAACTTCCTATGCTCCTTCCATAGCTTCCCTCGGCTAACCCAATTCCTGTGCAAGACACGAGAATCTAGAATCACCCCGAAAATACTATTTAAATGCTAATG
>NW_014627264.1:0-242 GCF_000485595.1 Priapulus caudatus | reverse complement strand
AAGGGAGGGATGCTGCGAGCAGGGATGCTGCGAGCAGGGAGGGATGCTGCGAGCGGCGGCGGCGGCGGCGGCGGCGGCGGCGGGGACGCGTGAGCCACATCCGTCATTGTGTCGATCAGTGACTCATTCCGCGTTGTTTTGAAAAGGCTGATTAAAATTCCCCAAGGGGAGGGATGCTGCGAGCAGGGAAGGGATGCTGCGAGCAGGGAGGGATGCTGCGAGCAGGGAGGGATGCTGCGAGC
>NW_014627263.1:0-242 GCF_000485595.1 Priapulus caudatus | reverse complement strand
AGGGCGCTGGTGCAGTTAGCGAGAGCTGTGTAGAGGGTGCTGGTGCAGTTAGCGAGAGCTGTGTAGAGGGCGCTGGTGCAGTTAGCGAGAGCTGTGTAGAGGGCGCTGGTGCAGTTAGCAAGAGCTGTGTAGAGGGCGTCGGTGCAGCTACTGAGAGCGTGTCCTGTGGCACGTCAACCGTCAAAAGTCACGCGCACGATGAAATTATAGATGGCGCTGTTAAAGGTCATGACGCCAGGTCC
>NW_014627261.1:0-242 GCF_000485595.1 Priapulus caudatus | reverse complement strand
GAGAGAGAGAGAGAGAGAGAGAGCGAGAGAGAGAGAGTGAAGGGAGAGAGAGAAGGGAGAGAGAGAAAGAGAAATAGAAGACGTTATTTAGTGCCTTGTCACGTAACTAGGAACTATGTACACGTGCGTGCGTGCGTGCGTGCGTGCGTGCGTGCGTGCGTGCGTGCGTGCGTGTGTATCCGTGCGGTCGTGCGTGCGTGTGTATCCGTGTGGTCGTGCGTGCGTGCGTACGCGCGCGTGTG
>NW_014627260.1:0-242 GCF_000485595.1 Priapulus caudatus | reverse complement strand
TAGAAGGTAAGCGCACGCTAGAGGTAAGCACACGCTAGCTAGAGGTAAGCACACGCTAGCTAGAGGTAAGCACACGCTAGCTAGAGGTAAGCACACGCTAGAGGTAAGCGCGCATGCTAGAGGTAAGCGCACGCTAGCTAGAGGTAAGCGCACGCTAGAGGTAAGAACATGCTAGCTAGAGGTAAGCGCACGCTAGAGGTAAGCACATGCTAGCTAAAGGTAAGCGCACGCTAGAGGTAAGC
>NW_014627259.1:0-242 GCF_000485595.1 Priapulus caudatus | reverse complement strand
ATAAACAAGGCTCAAACTAAACACTAGTCACCATACTCGTAGTAATTATAATAGTAACCATCGCCGCCCTTTTGATCTACTTTAGTAAATACACAACCAATTAATTTCCCTTGAGCGCGCCGAATTTTATCACATGCATCGGACAACAATTTACGATTGGTTTGTCCATGAGAGGCAACAATAATGGTTGCCGACGCTATATGTGACAACACCAAGGCATCAGCCAGACCCATTACAGGAGG
>NW_014627258.1:0-242 GCF_000485595.1 Priapulus caudatus | reverse complement strand
ACACGTCACTCTTAGAGTGACGTGTGGGACGTCCCCACACATCACTCTGTCCCCACACGTCACTCTGTTCCCACACGTCACTCTGTTCCCACACGTCACTCTGTCCCCAACAGAGTGATGTGTGGGGACAGAGTGACGCGTGGGGAAAAAGTGATGCATGGGAACAGAGTGACGTGTGGGAGAGTGACGTGTGGGACGCCCCGCCACACGTCACTCTGCCCGCCTGACGTCACTCTGTCCCC
>NW_014627257.1:0-242 GCF_000485595.1 Priapulus caudatus | reverse complement strand
CAATCAATTAATTATTCAGTTAATGAGCTGTCGGACAGAAATCAGCAATAAATTTACATCCCACTTGCTCTTACGATCACCACCATCACCCCCCAGCCTGCCCCTCCAATTTACATCCCACTCGCTCTTACAATCACCACCATCACCCCCCAGCCTGCCCCTCCAATTTACATCCCACTCGCTCTTACAATCACCACCATCACCCCCCAGCCTGCCCCTCAATTTACATACCACTCGCTCTT
>NW_014627256.1:0-242 GCF_000485595.1 Priapulus caudatus | reverse complement strand
CACACACACACACACACACACACACACACACACACACACACACACACACACACACACACACACACACACACACACACGCACGCACACACACACACGCATATACATATATTCATTACATAATCCTAGCATTTACAAGCTTTCACTGACGTATAGTTCTTGAATCTACATTATTGTACCTGATACAATCCACAATATATATAATGCAAAGATTATGTATATATTATATCTCTATATTACGTATT
>NW_014627255.1:0-242 GCF_000485595.1 Priapulus caudatus | reverse complement strand
TTATATGTATATATATATATATATATATATATATATTTATATATATATACACGCACACAAAATATGACAACGAATACTAAGTGCATAAATGCTGTACGTGTTCATATAGTCATGCTTGTTTCCAGGAAACGTAATATATCGTTCACGGCAGTGTTCTAACAGGTCTGTCACGTTTTCCCTTGAGTTGATTTTTTAGACATTTTCGGAGTACTTTTCGTTAATCCCTCTAATATGGGCACTTA
>NW_014627254.1:0-242 GCF_000485595.1 Priapulus caudatus | reverse complement strand
CTCTCTCTCTCTCTCTCTCTCTCTCTCTCTCTCTCTCTCTCTCTCTCTCTCTCTCTCTCTCTCTCTCTCTCTCTGGCAGGCATGAGGTGGTCGGAGAGGAAGACGTCTCGTTTAAGATGATCAGCACGAACGTGTCGACGGTCGTCGGACAGCTGGACGATCTCAGACGCCACCCGAAGAAATTCATCTGCCTCAACGACAACATCGACCACGGCCGCGAGGAGGCGACCACGGTGAGTGCG
>NW_014627253.1:0-242 GCF_000485595.1 Priapulus caudatus | reverse complement strand
ACCATGCACTATGCACTATGCACTATGCACCATGCACCATGCACCATGCACTATGCACTATGCACTATGCACTATGCACTATGCACTATGCACCATGCACTATGCACTATGCACTATGCACTATGCACTCTGCGTTATGCACTATGCACTATGCACTATGCACTACAGTGTATGCACTATGCACTATGCACTACAGTGTATGCACTATGCACTGTGCACTATGCGCTATGCACTATGCACTG
>NW_014627252.1:0-242 GCF_000485595.1 Priapulus caudatus | reverse complement strand
TTTTACGAGGTTACGAGCAATCTTCGTGGTTAATTTTACTCACTTATTTCGTAATTATGCTAATTAACAAACCCCCTAATTTTCCCGTGTTGCTGGGATGAGCAGCAGGACGGGTATATCCACCGGGCGTACGTGTGATTTTCACGCGCGTTTGGCCGGCAGCGGTAGCAGTAAGTCTTATATCCTGCTAACTCCCATATCTATCTATCTATCTATCTATTTATCTATTTATCTCTCCCCCT
>NW_014627251.1:0-242 GCF_000485595.1 Priapulus caudatus | reverse complement strand
AGTGGAATCACCGTGTGACAGTAGAATCACCGCGTGACAGTAGAATCACTGTGTGACAGTAGAATCACCGTGTGACAGTAGAATCACCGCACGACAGTAGAGTCACCGTGTGACAGTAGAATCACCGTGTGACAGTAGAATCACTGTGTGACAGTAGAATCACCGTGTGACAGTAGAGTCACCGTGTGACAGTAGAATCACCGTGTGACAGTAGAATCACCGTGTGACAGTAGAATCACCGC
>NW_014627250.1:0-242 GCF_000485595.1 Priapulus caudatus | reverse complement strand
CTACGAGAGCGTTTGAGTGTAACTACGAGAGCGTTTGGGTGTAACTACGAGAGCGTTTGAGTGTAACTACGAAAGCGTTTGAGTGTAACTACGAGAGCGTTTGAGTGTAACTACGAGTACGTTTCAATGTAACTACGAGAGCGTTTGTGTGTAACTACGAGAACGTTTGAGTGTAACTACGAGAACGTTTGGATGTAACTACGAGAGCGTTTAAGTGTAACTACGAGAGCGTTTGAATGTAA
>NW_014627247.1:0-242 GCF_000485595.1 Priapulus caudatus | reverse complement strand
ATGACGTCATGCTGGTACATCGTAACGTTGTGGTCTTACATTGTGACGTCATGACCATTTTCCGTGACGTCATGGTCATGCGTCGTGACGTCGAGGGTAATGCACCCTTATGTCATGATCATATACAATGACGATGTGATCAAATCTCGTGACGTCATAACCGTACACCGTGACGTCATAATTACGCGCGGCACATTTATAAAGATCAACATTATAGTGACAGGCTAAATGTGGCACGCATA
>NW_014627246.1:0-242 GCF_000485595.1 Priapulus caudatus | reverse complement strand
TGCTGCTGCTGCTACGGCTGCTGCTGCTGCTGCTGCTGCTATGGTTGCTGCTGCTGCTGCTGCTGCTGCTGCTGCTGCTGCTGCTGCTGCTGCTGTCTACCTGCGCGGGAAAGACGCGCAGACGACACCTGCATCGCCGCCATGACACACGGCCGCCGGCAGCACGCGACGGGAGTCCGTAGCTTCTCTCTCTCTCTTTCTCGCGCGCGCGTTCTCTCTCTCTCTCTCTCTCTCTCTCTCTC
>NW_014627245.1:0-242 GCF_000485595.1 Priapulus caudatus | reverse complement strand
TCTCTCTCTCTCTCTCTCTCTCTCTCTCTCTCTCTCTCTCTCTCTCTTTCTCCCTTCTCTCTCGCTCGCACGCCGCGCGCGCTCGCCATTTCTTGATCTCTATCGTTCCCTCCACGTTACCCGCTCACAATTTCCACCTCATACGTTCTCTCCCCTGTCTCTATCCTTCTTTCTTTCTTCCCCACTCTCCCTCTCTCTATCTATCTTCCTTTCTTGCTCTCTCTCTATTTCTCTCTCTCTCT
>NW_014627244.1:0-242 GCF_000485595.1 Priapulus caudatus | reverse complement strand
CATATCAAACTGCGTTAATGCATTGCGTAAATTATTTCCAACCACGCCTTTGATTTCATCCGCATGTGCGATGATATTATCCAGCGAGTCATATTTTGCCAGCCACTTCACCGCCGTTTTGGGGCCAACTTTGTCAACACCAGGGATATTGTCAGAACTATCACCGATTAAAGCGAGGTAGTCCAATATTCTTTCGGGCGGCACACCAAACTTGGTATTCACTCCGGCTTCATCCAGTACTT
>NW_014627243.1:0-242 GCF_000485595.1 Priapulus caudatus | reverse complement strand
TGAATTATATATTATACAGACGAGACAGGGCAGTGTCAAAAAGGGGTGGGGGAGTTAATTGCACTGTACATTCCAGATCTAACTAAAGAACTAAAGAACTAAAGAACTAGAAGACTAAAGAACTCAGGGGCATAAAAACAAACGAAATTGAATCAATATGGTATGAAATAGCAGGTTTAATAATCGGAGTTGTCTACAGACCACCAAGTCAAAAAATTGATTACTTTCTCCAACATTTTGAA
>NW_014627242.1:0-242 GCF_000485595.1 Priapulus caudatus | reverse complement strand
TGCAAGTTGACAAGTTAGACAAGTTAGTTGTTTAGAGACAAGTTGTATTCATTAACCATCATTTTATTATTGAAACGGCCCAAGTGCCTGTGAACTTACCAGGAGAGAACGAGTTCTCCAATCTCAGCTCCAGGCCGCAGTCCCCGCAGTGAACCTTGAGCCGAACATAACCCGATAGAAACCGATAGAAACGAGCAGCCCTCTCAGTCTCAATCTCAATCACCTCTAACCTGTATAATACC
>NW_014627241.1:0-242 GCF_000485595.1 Priapulus caudatus | reverse complement strand
AATAGGGGGAGATGCAAAGAGAGAGAGAGAAAGAGATTGCCAGAGGGAGGGAGGAGGGAGGAGGGAGGAGGGAGAGAGAGAGAGAGATACAGAGAGATAGAGAGAGCGAGAGATAGGGTGGAGCTGCAAAGAGAGAGCGAGAGAGAGAGATTGACGGAGGGAGGGAGGAGGGAGAGAGAGAGAGATTGACGGAGGGAAGGAGGAGGGAGAGAGAGAGAGAGAATTCTGGGTGTAAGTGTAAT
>NW_014627240.1:0-242 GCF_000485595.1 Priapulus caudatus | reverse complement strand
GCACGCACGCACGCACGCACGCGACTCAACGCACGCCACACTCGCACGCACGCACGCACGTACGTCCACATCGCACGCACGTACGCGTACACGCACGCACGCGTACACGCCCACATGCACGCACGTACGCGTACACGAACGCACGCACGCGTACACGCGTACACGCGCACACGCACGCTGGCACGCGTACACGCACGCACGCACGCGTACACGCCAACACGCACGCACGCACGCACGCACGC
>NW_014627239.1:0-242 GCF_000485595.1 Priapulus caudatus | reverse complement strand
TGGCCTTTAGGTCGTATCGACACATTGGCATCACAACGAAATGAGCCTTCCTGCATATTGCCGTCACTGATTTCGATGTACTGAACCAGTGAGTGAACCTTTTTCATGTAAGCAACCGCTTCTTTCGCTGAGCGCATGTCCGGCTCGGATACGATTTCGATTAGCGGTGTGCCTGCACGGTTCAGATCGATACCCGTCATACCGGCCACATGACCATGCATAGACTTACCCGCGTCTTCTTC
>NW_014627238.1:0-242 GCF_000485595.1 Priapulus caudatus | reverse complement strand
TGCCGCCAATGGCAATGGCATTGCTGCCGCTGCACACTGACACATAAATATATGGCCGTGGCTACGTGACCGGTTCCGAACGAGGAGCCGCTAGGCTACGCGTCTGAACATCCATCTCACACAGTAATCTTGCGACACGTACCAGCATGATTGCGCAACGGGACACTCTGCTGATTGTCGAGTGTGTGTGTGTGAGAGAGAGAGAGAGAGGAGGGAGTGTGTGTGTGTGCGTGAGAGAGAGA
>NW_014627237.1:0-242 GCF_000485595.1 Priapulus caudatus | reverse complement strand
GTGTGTGTGTGTGTGTGTGTGTGTGTGTGTGTGTGTGTGTGTGTGTGTGTGTGTGTGTGTGTGTGTGTGTGTGTGTGTGTGTGTGTGTGTGGGTCTCATAACTATGGGTGGTCGTCTGTAGAGCTGGCAGCAGTGTACTAACACGCCTGCATGGAGATTCACAGCTAATACAAGGTCGACATAAGCGACAACAGCACGCACACAATGAAGATAGCATGTTACCGCGAGGAAGGGAGGAGGGG
>NW_014627236.1:0-242 GCF_000485595.1 Priapulus caudatus | reverse complement strand
GTGTGTGCGCGCGCGTGCGTGCGTGCGTGCGTGCGTGTGAGAGAGAGAGAGCCACCGTCCTTCCCATTCATGACTGCTCGCAGGCCTGGCTGGCCCACACGCTGGGCAGGCAGGCATGCAGGCAGGCAGCTAACTGCCCCTCTCTCCCACCACGCTGGCTGCTCCACGCTCTACTGAACTGTCGCTACGGAGCGCATTCGCAACGCTAATCAGACGGGGAGACGGGGAGAGGGGGGAGAGGG
>NW_014627235.1:0-242 GCF_000485595.1 Priapulus caudatus | reverse complement strand
GGCCATCAGATCACGCGATTCAGGCCATTGAAGATTCACATCCTCGAACAGTTGTTTGATTTCATCAAGAGACAATTCAACCTTTGTACCTGTTTTCAAATCACGAGGTAATACTAAACTACCATAACGCACGCGTGTTAAACGACTTACACGCATATCTTGTGATTGCCATAAGCGACGAACTTCGCGGTTTTTTCCTTCTTTTAAAATAACGTGATACCAGTGATTAGCCCCTTGACCGC
>NW_014627234.1:0-242 GCF_000485595.1 Priapulus caudatus | reverse complement strand
AAACCTTGTGCGTAAGCCGCTTCGAATATCTCGATCTCCTCACCAACAGACTGATAATACGGCTCTTCTTCGATGAAATATTCTTCTGGTTTTAAAACTTTGCTCTGCATATTATTTATTCTTGAGTTGTATTTAGTCGATGGTGTCGGAGCCGTAGTTTTTCACGACTCTGATACATTAGTAAAGAAACTATTATTGTGGGCATTATTAACGGCTATCAGGGGCCGGAGTCAAGCCGCATT
>NW_014627233.1:0-242 GCF_000485595.1 Priapulus caudatus | reverse complement strand
GATAGTGCACTCATAGAATTTTACCTTGTCAATTTCTATACATTTTTATTCAGAAATTACTCAACGGCTCGAATATACGCTTTTTTCCAGCAGATGAAACTCTTTTCCAATATAATCACTGAAGAATATTTATTCATGAGAAAACGCTCTTTCACAATAGATTGCTCACTTCACACTAGCCTTGACAGCTGTCGAGAGCTAGAAAAGATCCTGACTTACTTCATCAATGTCGCGTTCCCAGC
>NW_014627232.1:0-242 GCF_000485595.1 Priapulus caudatus | reverse complement strand
ATAGAGATAGAGATAGCGATAGAGATAGAGATAAAGATAGAGATAGAGATAGCGATAGAGATAGATATAGAGATAGAGACAGTGATTGTGATAGACGTACATATAGAGATAGAGACAGATGTGGAGAAAGAGATAGTGATAGAGGTAGAGATGGCGATTGGGATTGGATTGAAGATTTAGATGCTAGAGATAGATAGTGATGAAAATAGAAAGAGAGATAGAGATAGAAATAGAGAAAGAAA
>NW_014627231.1:0-242 GCF_000485595.1 Priapulus caudatus | reverse complement strand
CAACCTCCTGTGCTACGTTGCCCAACTTTTTATTTTCAACCGCTCCCATGGAAGCAATAGGATCAACCGCAGAAACAGTTATCGAGTTGTTATCTAAAACTCTAATTATAACATTACATGGTAAGAATACGCCAATGTTGGGTTCACTATTAATAGCTTCATGTGCATGTTTTGGACTACAAGCACCTAAAATAGTGTAAGCACCCATATCTACATTCAGCTTATTTTTAAGCGTGTTTTTT
>NW_014627230.1:0-242 GCF_000485595.1 Priapulus caudatus | reverse complement strand
GCGCGCGCGTGTGTGTGTGTGTGTGTGTGTGTGTGTGTGTGTGCGCGTGCGCGTGCGCGTGCGTGCGTGCGTGTGTGTGCGTGCGTGAGCGTGCGTGTCTGCGGTGTGTGCCTACTGCCTACGCGAGTTGTGAGTGCCTACACATCTATTGGCCATCGGGGAAATCTACGTCAACTCTACAAATGCCCCCGAGCGTCAGCCGATGAGATATGAGCCGAGGCAAATTCAATACCGCCCCCCCC
>NW_014627229.1:0-242 GCF_000485595.1 Priapulus caudatus | reverse complement strand
ACAAGCTCATAAACGTGGACGTTCCACTACGCTTCGTTACACGCAGGTTATGCGAGACGTCAGGCTTTTAAGGAAAAGTAATGTACACAGATGAAGATTTAGATACTGCTGTAGCAGATGGTATATTTACACGAGAAGCAGTTTCGGATTTCCGAAACCAAATATCATTATTAAAAAATACACCTGCTGTAGATGAAGAAAACTTTAAGCTAATATCTGGCTTCAATGATATATATGTAGTC
>NW_014627228.1:0-242 GCF_000485595.1 Priapulus caudatus | reverse complement strand
GGTGGGTGTGTCGTGTGTGTGTGTGTGTGTGTGTGTGTGTGTGTGTGTGTGTGTGTGTGTGCGTGCGTGCGTGCGCGCGTGCATGCGTGTGTGCGTGCGTGCGTGTGTGCATTTGTGCGAGTGAAAGGGTTATATGTAGCTTCCTTTTCCCATCCTGTTCTACTCCTTTTCATATCCTTCTTCTTCTCCCTCCTCCTCTTTCTCTTCTTTTTTCTCCTCCTCCTCCTCTTCCTCTTCTTTTT
>NW_014627227.1:0-242 GCF_000485595.1 Priapulus caudatus | reverse complement strand
GTGTGTGTGTGTGTGTGTGTGTGTGTGTGTGTGTGTGTGTGTGTGTGTGTGTGTGTGTGTGTGTGTGTGTGTGTGTGTGTGTGTGTGTGTGTGTGTGTGTGTGTGCGTGCTAACACCTGTACATCTGCCGCACGCAAAGGCGCCTAATCGTTTTAGCCAGTGTGTGCCGGGCTATATATTAGGTGTGGTGTGTGTGTGTGTGTGTGTGTGTGTGTGTGTGTGTGTGTGTGTGTGTGTGTGTG
>NW_014627226.1:0-242 GCF_000485595.1 Priapulus caudatus | reverse complement strand
GGGAGCCTCCCGTTCTATACATGCGTGCGTATATGCACGCGTGCGTGCATATATGCGCGCGTACGTGCGACGGTAGACGACTTCTTAGTACACGTACACACAAACACACATATAGACACAAGCACGCATGCGCGCACGCACGCACACACGCGCACACGCGTACATGCACACACACAACACACACAAGCAAGCATGCGCGCACGCACGCACGCACGCGTGCTCGTTGGCTGGCTCCTCTCCTA
>NW_014627225.1:0-242 GCF_000485595.1 Priapulus caudatus | reverse complement strand
GAGAGAGAGAGAGAGAGAGATAAATATATATATAAATATATAAATATAAATATAAATATAAATAATATATATATTTATTATAAATATATTAAATATAAATTCTAAAAATTCTATAAATTCTATAATTTCTGTAAATTCTATAAATTCTATAAATTCTAAAAATTCTATAAATTCTAAAAATTCTATAAATTCTTCTTATTAACTCTAAATATATATATATATCAAGAACTAATAAATACCTT
>NW_014627224.1:0-242 GCF_000485595.1 Priapulus caudatus | reverse complement strand
CCTCCTCCTCCCCTCCTCCTCCTCCTCCCTCCTCCTCCTCACCTAGCTTGGCACCCTTCCTGAGGAAGCAGAGAACGACGTCAGTGTTGCGGCATCCGATGGCGCGGTCGAGCGGTCGCATGCCGTTATTGTCAACATGCTCCACCTGAGCGCCGCGATCTATCAACAGCTGCACCTAGAAACACACAGAGAGAGAGAGATGAGTAAGGGAAGGAGAGAGGGAGGGAGAGAGAGAGAAAGGA
>NW_014627223.1:0-242 GCF_000485595.1 Priapulus caudatus | reverse complement strand
GTGGTGCGAGTAA
Source organism: Priapulus caudatus (assembly GCF_000485595.1). Taxonomy (NCBI): domain Eukaryota; kingdom Metazoa; phylum Priapulida; class Priapulimorpha; order Priapulimorphida; family Priapulidae; genus Priapulus; species Priapulus caudatus. The sequence goes on along the minus strand of NW_014627223.1, from coordinate 229 downwards.
CAGACCAGTCAATACCTATAGAAGTAGCATCTCCGTCCCCTTCGATCGTATCGTCACCACCCAGCCCCATAATGATGTCTTTACCCATACCACCCATCAGGATATCGTTGCCAGCCTCCCCAATGGTGATATCATCATCAGGGCCGCCATCCACGAAATCACCACGTTCTCCGGTGCCATCCTGGGTTTTACCCAGGGTGTAGGCCTCGTCAATCGTATATTCAGTTTC
>NW_014627222.1:0-242 GCF_000485595.1 Priapulus caudatus | reverse complement strand
TGGTGCATAGTGCATAGTGCATCTATGCGATATGCGCTGCAGTATGCACTATGCACCATGCACTATGCACTATGCATATACACTATACACTATATGCACAATGCACGCACTATGCACTACAGGGTATGCACTATGCACAGCACTATGCACTCTATAGTGCATAGCGCATAGTGCATAGTGCATAGTGCACACCATGCACCAATGCGCTATGCACTATGCACTATGCACCATGATAGCTTAGT
>NW_014627221.1:0-242 GCF_000485595.1 Priapulus caudatus | reverse complement strand
CCACGCCACTACGCACCAGGGCTTCTACTACCCACGAGCCCACGCCACCTAAGCCGACGATGCAAACATGTGCATTATGGAGTTTCTGCACAACTTCATCGCCATAAACACGCCCTAGTGAACCAAATCTTTCTTCATTATTACTCATGTGCTTCTAATCAGTTAAAATAGCGTTTTTATAAAAGCCTAGCTTCCAGTTTATGTCGAACGATAATCAAAATAAATCTTACAAAAGTAATGGC
>NW_014627220.1:0-242 GCF_000485595.1 Priapulus caudatus | reverse complement strand
TATATATATATAGGGTTAGGGTATATATATATATATACCCTCACCCTAACCCCTACCCTATAACCCTAACCCCTACCCTATAACCCTAACCCCTACCCTAACCACAGACACACCACGTACACGCGTGCGTGCAGGTACACGCGTGTGTGCACGTACACGCATGCGTGCACATACACGCGTGCGTGCACGTACACGCATGCGTGCGCGTACACGCATGGGTGCGCATACACGCGTGCGTGCGC
>NW_014627219.1:0-242 GCF_000485595.1 Priapulus caudatus | reverse complement strand
AGGGTTGGCAGCTGGTGGTGGGGTTAGGGTTGCAGCTGGGTGGAGGGGTGGGTAGGTGGCTGGGTAGAGGGGTGGGTTGGCAGCTGGTGGAGGGGAGGGTTGGCAGCTGGATGGAGGGTGGGTTGGCAGTTGGGTGGAGGGGAGGGTTACCAGCTCAGAGCTGGGTGGAGGGGTGGGCAGGCAGCTGGGTGGATGAGAGGGTTGGCAGCTGGGTGGAGGGGAGGGTAGGCGGGCAGGTGGCT
>NW_014627218.1:0-242 GCF_000485595.1 Priapulus caudatus | reverse complement strand
ACGCTCACGCACACGCTCACGCACGCTCACGCACACGCACGCTCACGCACACGCACGCTCACGCACACGCACGCTCACGCACGCTCACGCACGCTCACGCACACGCACGCTCACGCACGCTCACGCACACGCACGCACGCCCACGCACGCTCACGCACACGCACGCTCACGCTCACGCACGCTCACGCACGTGCACGCTCACGCACACGCACGCTCACGCACACGCACGCTCACGCACACGC
>NW_014627217.1:0-242 GCF_000485595.1 Priapulus caudatus | reverse complement strand
ACCACCACGCGCACAAACATGTACATGTATATGGGTGGTATGTACATGTACATGTATATGTGTGCGCGTGGTGGTATGTACGCGCACACATATACATGTACATGTACATGTACATACCACCACGCGCACACATATACATGTACATGTACATACCACCACGCGCACGCATATACATGTACATGTACATACCACCACGCGCGCGCATATATACATGTACATGTATACATACCACCACGCGCACG
>NW_014627216.1:0-242 GCF_000485595.1 Priapulus caudatus | reverse complement strand
GCCATCAACCTCATCCCCGCTACTGCTCGATTCGACTCCTTTAGTCGTGTGCCGTGGGCGATCAGTTTACTGATGTGATGCACGGTGTCGCAGCGTTGCCTCGTCCTTTCGCTTCATTACCTCCAGCAGCAGCAGCAGCGGCGGCCACGGTGGTCGTGTGACGATGAGTGGATATCTATCAATGCGATAACCTTCCCCTCTCTCCATCGCTGTCTCTCTCTCTCGCGCTCTCTCTCTCTCTT
>NW_014627215.1:0-242 GCF_000485595.1 Priapulus caudatus | reverse complement strand
GTTATAGGGACGGGCCCTTATCCTCTTGGGTTTGGGTTACATTATTGTATCTAGGCCGTAGTGGCCGCCGCGGCAGCACGGCATTGCCGTGGCACTATTTTGGAGAAAATTTCTGCAGGGAACCAAGTACATATACCAATGAGATGAAACCCCGAGGGGGGGCACTCATCCCACATTATATCGTAGGTATGTGCCACTGCAAAATCAAAAATAAGGGGCTCTGGAACTAACTCAGACCTGAA
>NW_014627214.1:0-242 GCF_000485595.1 Priapulus caudatus | reverse complement strand
ACATATATATATATATATATATATATATATATATACATACAATAATATGATACGCTCGGGGAATGTTTTAGAGAGTGGGGGATTTTTTCCGATGATTCCGCAAGAAACTCGACGCTAAGTAGTAAACAAGATCCACTGGCACGAGACGGCAATTACGATATACGTAAGCATATACATATATTATATATATATATATAGATAAATAAATATAATTATATATATAATTATATATATATATATAC
>NW_014627213.1:0-242 GCF_000485595.1 Priapulus caudatus | reverse complement strand
AACACACACACGAGAGCGATCACATTACCTCCCTGCAAGGTAGGGTAACAATGTCGAGTGAGCGAATCACATAGTTATGACGGGGCCAGAGCTGCAGCTATCGTACGTGCCACCACTGGATATTTGTAATGTTGCTATAGTTAAAAATGAGGGCTCGCAAAACTGTCTGCGTGTGAGTGCGTGCGCGTGTGTGTATGTGTGTGTGTGTGTATGTGTGTGTGTGTATGCGTTTGTGTGTGTTT
>NW_014627212.1:0-242 GCF_000485595.1 Priapulus caudatus | reverse complement strand
GCTAGTGTAGTTTGAGACAGTAATGGGCGCTAGTGTAGTTTGTGATAGTGGGGGGCGCTAGTGTAGTTTGTGATAGTGGGGGGCGCTAGTGTAGTTTGAGACAGTAGGGGGCGCTAGTGTAGTTTGTGATAGTGGGGGCGCTAGTGTAGTTTGTGATAGTGGGGCGGGGCGCTTGAGACAGTAGGGTGCGCTAGTGTAGTTTGTGATAGTAGGGGGCGCTAGCGTAGTTTGTGACAGTAGGG
>NW_014627211.1:0-242 GCF_000485595.1 Priapulus caudatus | reverse complement strand
AAATCATAGATCCATGGATAAATCATAGATCCATGGATAAATCATAGATCTATGTATAAATCATAGATCAGTGAATAAATCATAGATCCATGGATAAATCATAGATCCATGGAGAAATCATAGATCAGTGGGTAAATCATAGATCCATGGATAAATCATAGATCCATGGAGAAATCATGAATCCATGGATAAATCATAGATCCATGGATAAATCATAGATATATGGATCAATCATAGATCTA
>NW_014627210.1:0-242 GCF_000485595.1 Priapulus caudatus | reverse complement strand
CATCCATAGCGCATAGTGCATAGTGCATAGTGCATAGTGCATAGTGCATAGTGCGTAGTGCGTAGTGCGTAGTGCGCGCTACGCACTATGCACTATGCAATATGCACTACAGTCTATGCACCATGCACCATGCACTATGCACTATGCACTACGTACTTTATGCACTATGTGCACTATGCACTATGCACCATGCACTATGCACTAGTGCACCATGCACTATGCACAGTGCATAGTGCATAGAC
>NW_014627209.1:0-242 GCF_000485595.1 Priapulus caudatus | reverse complement strand
CAATTCATGAACTAAATGGAGCGCGAATCTTTTCAACATTGGATTTAAGATCCGCATATCATCAATTACCCATCGCGCCGCAAGATAGACATAAAGCGAGTTTTGTAACAACGGGAGGACAATGGTCTTATAAATCCTTACCGTTCGGGTTGGCCAACGGACCCTCCGCCTTCCAGAGGCTCATGCATTCCGTGCTACACGGGTTGGTCGGCAAAATCGTCATAGTATATATCGATGACATC
>NW_014627208.1:0-242 GCF_000485595.1 Priapulus caudatus | reverse complement strand
GCATCCATCCATCCATCCATCCATCCAACCATGCCTGCTGCATCCGTCCATCCATCCATCCATCCATGCCTGCTGCATCCATCCATCCATCCATCCAACCATGCCTGCTGCATCCATCCATCCATCCATCCAACCATGCCTGCTGCATCCATCCATCCAACCATGCATGCTGCATCCGTCATCCATCCATCCAACCATGCCTGCTGCATCCATCCATCCATCCATCCATCCAACATGCCTGC
>NW_014627207.1:0-242 GCF_000485595.1 Priapulus caudatus | reverse complement strand
GGAGAGAGAGGGCGGGGAGAGGGTGAGAGAGGACGGGGTGAGAGAGAACGGGAAAGGGTGAGAGAGGACGGTGGAGGGTGAAAGAGGTCGGGGAGAGGGAGAGAGAGGACGGGGAGAGGGTGAAAGAGGACGGGGAGAGGGTGGGAGAGAACGGGGAGAGGGTGAGAGAGGACGGGGAGAGGGTGGGAGAGGACGGGGAGAGGGTGAGAGAGGACGGGGGGGGGTGAATGAGGTCGGGGAGA
>NW_014627206.1:0-242 GCF_000485595.1 Priapulus caudatus | reverse complement strand
AGGAAATCTGTTCAGTTAAAATCTGGAAAAGAAGCTTTCTGAGAAACTGCTTTGTGTTCTGTTAATTCATCTCACAGAGTTACAGCTTTCCCCTCAAGAAGCCTTTCGCTAAGACTTTCTTGTGAAATTTGCAAAGTGATATTGGGAAGCCCATAGAGGGCTATGGTGAAAAAGGAAATATCCTAAGATTAAAACTGAAAAGAAGCTTTCTGAGAAACTGCTTTTGTGTTCTGTTAATTCAT
>NW_014627205.1:0-242 GCF_000485595.1 Priapulus caudatus | reverse complement strand
TATAGTGCCCGTTATATTCAGGGTGTGGCCGTTCTACGCAGGTGCTTAGCATCGTCAGTCTCACCCCTATAGTGACCGTTATATACAGGTTGTGTTGGCCATTCTACGCAGGTGTTTAGCATCGTCAGTCTCACCCCTATAATGACCGTTATATACAGGTTGTGTTGGCCATTCTACGCGGTTGTTTAGCATCTTCAGTCCCGCCCTCTATAATGACCGTTATATACAGGTTGTGTTTGCCA
>NW_014627204.1:0-242 GCF_000485595.1 Priapulus caudatus | reverse complement strand
AGGAAGGAGGTTAGTTGTTGTAAGGAAGGAGGAGGGGTTGTAAGAAGCCTCCTTAGCAACGTCCGTACCCGCGATGCCCTGCAAGCAACAGGAGAAGGAGGAGGTTAGCAGTAAGGAAGGAGGTTAGTTGTTGTAAGGAAGGAGGAGGGGTTGTAAGAAGCCTCCTTAGCAACGTCCGTACCCGCGATGCCCTGCAAGCAACAGGAGGAGGAGGAGGTTAGCAGTAAGGAAGGAGGTTAGTT
>NW_014627203.1:0-242 GCF_000485595.1 Priapulus caudatus | reverse complement strand
CCCGCCCTGGTACGTAGCTATGATTTCACCGAGGCATTCTTCGACGCAGTCATTGCGCGTACCCGCTGGACAGGCCGTTCCGTGGTAGCGATGATTGATGGAACAGGTGGCGGTTGTCTTGACGGCATCAACGAAGACGGCCTGGCAGCCGCGTTGACTTTCGGTGGGCGGATTGCTCACGGCGAAGGTTTCGCGATCCCGCTCATTATCCGCTATGTCCTGGAGACCTGCGCGGTAATCGG
>NW_014627202.1:0-242 GCF_000485595.1 Priapulus caudatus | reverse complement strand
AAAAACTGCATTATGCACTTTGCACTATGCACTATGCACTATGCACTATGCACTATGCAGTGCATAGTGCATGGTGAATGGTGCATAGCGCATAGTGCATAGTGCATAGTGCATAGTTCATAGTGCATAGTGCGTCATAGTGCATAGTGCATGGTGCATGGCGCATGGCGCATGGCGCATAGCGCAGAGTGCACAGTGCACAGTGCATGATGCAGAGTGCAGAGTGCATAGTGCATAGTGCA
>NW_014627201.1:0-242 GCF_000485595.1 Priapulus caudatus | reverse complement strand
ACACACACACACACACACACGCACGCACGCACGCACGCACACACACACACACACACGCACGCACGCACACACATACACACACACAAACACAGACACACGCGCACGCCCGCACGCACGCACACGCACGCATGCACAAACACACAGACTCACACACACAAACACACACACACACACGCACGCACGCACGCACGCACGCACGCGCGCACACACACACACACACAGACAGACAGACAGACAGACAG
>NW_014627200.1:0-242 GCF_000485595.1 Priapulus caudatus | reverse complement strand
GGAAATTTCAATAAAAAAAGCCCTGGCAAATGGCAGGGCTTTTTTATTATGGATATGATTAAAAACCATTCAAACTATGGCTTAATAAAACACATAATGATAATGCAGAATCTTTACTTCAGATAAACGAATAGCTGTAGGCGTACAATTATTCACTACAAAAATTCATGAATCGTTAAGCTAAAACAAGAAAACACCTTAAGTTTCGGATGATATTTACACCTAAGTCCTTAGTATATCCA
>NW_014627199.1:0-242 GCF_000485595.1 Priapulus caudatus | reverse complement strand
TTTGGCGTGTATCATTACGAATGGCTTAAGGAATTTTCTTTAAAATACTTAAGGAATTTTCTAGCCTTCGTAACACAAAATTACACAATACATGTATATTATTATGTATATATATATATGTGTGTGTGTGTGTGTGTGTGTGTGTGTGTTGTGTGTGCGTGCGTGCGTGCGTGCGTGCGTGCGTGCGTACGTCGTGCGTGGGTTCGTGCGTGCGTATGTGTGTGTGTGTGTGTGTGTGTGTG
>NW_014627198.1:0-242 GCF_000485595.1 Priapulus caudatus | reverse complement strand
GATAGATAGATAATAAATAGATAGATAGATAGATAGAGAGAGAGAGAGAGAAAAAGAGAAAGAGAGAAAGAGAATATAGAGAGAATAGAGAAAGAGAAGAGCGAAGGGGACCAAACATGTTGGCGACTGTACAACTGTTCACTGCGGTTGGCATCATGCTCTCTTATGAACGACACCCGCACGCAGCCTCCTGGTAGACCAAATCTATACACACATTGCAAGGGTAAGCAACTCACATCTTC
>NW_014627197.1:0-242 GCF_000485595.1 Priapulus caudatus | reverse complement strand
GCCCTGATTCCCGAATTACACCAAGCGAAAACACGGCATTACACCCAGCTTCTTTCAACCGGTGCTATTCCTTTACGTCCTGGAGTAGCAAGACTCATCAACGAAGCGAGACAGCGTAATTTTCGCATGGCCATCGCAACCACTACCACACCAGAAAATGTAACTGCTTTACTTACACACACCTTTGGGGCCGAATCTATTGACTGGTTTGAAGTTATTGCTGCAGGTGATATCGTACCGGC
>NW_014627196.1:0-242 GCF_000485595.1 Priapulus caudatus | reverse complement strand
AGAGAGAGAGAGAGAGAGAGAGAGAGAAAGGCGGAGAGAGTGCGGCAGGTATGGAGTCAAAAGGCGGGCACAGAGAGAGGGAGCGGAGAGGGCGAGAGGATGATAGGAGGGAGAAAGACAGAGATAGAGAGAAGGAAAGAGAGAGAGAGAGAGCGCGCGCGCGAGAGAGAGGCATGTAGAAAGACATGAGGGAATGAGCGAGAGAAAGAGATAGAGCGAGAGAGAGAGAGAGAGAAGAGAAT
>NW_014627195.1:0-242 GCF_000485595.1 Priapulus caudatus | reverse complement strand
GTCACTTTGTTTTGCTTTTATCCTCTCTTCTTTCCGTCTCTCCCCATCTCTATCTGTCTCTCTCTCCTTCTCTCTCTCTGTCTGTGTCTGTCTTGTGCTAACGTTCTGGCTCTCTCTCGTTCTCACATTCTCCTCGCTTGCTCGCGCGCTCTCTGTATCTATCTATCTACCCCTTTCACTTTCGTTTGCTTTCATCCTCTTCTCTTTCCGTCTCTCCTCATCTCTCTCTGTCTCTCCCCCTT